>NC_135432.1:46507231-46527231 GCF_051991255.1 Vanacampus margaritifer | reverse complement strand
GGCAAATGCGACCCAGATCGGATTTTTTTTTTGCTCAAATGCAACCTGTATCTCACTTTTTTATGTCAGACTGAACGGCTCAAATACGATTTTTTTTATATCCGACCTGGGTCACTTTCATATGTGGTCCTAGATCGGATACGTATCCGATTTTTTGCAATGCGACCACAGTCTGAATGGCCAGGTCGCACATATCCGACCTCTTCGTCATCAAAAGTTCAAAATGCGCTCTGCATGGGTGGTGGGCATTACTCTGGAGAAGTACGTGAATTGGTAACGTTGTTTTGGTTAACAGTTAAAGTTAAAGTACCACTGATTGTCACACCCACCTTAGTGGGGTGAAATTCAGCAGCAGGGGCCGCGCTTGGTAATCATTTTGGTGATCTAACCCCCCAATTCCAACCCTTTAATGCTGAGGGTCAAGCAGGACGGCATAGGCCCCATTTTTACAGTCTTTGGTATGACCTGGCCAGGGATTGTACCCACAACCTCCAAGTCTCAGGTCAGACACTCTACCACTAGGCCACTGAGCTATTTATGACGTTATATTTGACTTTAATTTAATCTTCTTCTTTTCCTTTTGGCTTTTCTCTTCAGGGGTCGCCACAGCGAATCAGTCCAGAACCCTGTCCTCCGCATCCTGTGTTCTCACACCAACTACCTTCATGTCCTCTTTAACAACATCCATAAACCTCCTCTCTGGTCTTCCTCTAGACCTCCTGTCTGACATTTGGAAACTCAGCATCCTTCTGCCAATATGCTCACTATCGCTCCTCTGGACATGTCCAAACCATCTCAGTCTGGCCTCTCTGACTTTTATCTCCAAAGCCTCTACATGTGCTATCCCTCTGATGTACTAATTCCTGATTCTATCCATCCTGGTCACTCCCAAAGAGAACCTCAGCATCTCTGCCACCTCCAGCCCTGCCTCCTGTCTTTTCCTCAGTGGCACTGTCTCCAGACCAAACAACGACATCGCTGGTCTCACCACAGTTTAATAAACCTTTCATTTCATTTTAGCGGAAACTCTTCTATCACACATCACACCTGACACTTTTCCCCACCCGTTCCAGCCTGCCTGCACACGCGTCTTTACTTCTTTTGCACACTCTCCATTGCTCTGGACTGTTGACCCTAAATACTTAAACTCCTCCACCTTCTTGGTCTCTTCTCTCTGTAACCTCACTCTTCTTGGGTCCCTCCCATTTACACACAGATACTACGTCTAGCTACGGCTAACCTTCATTCCCTTCCTTCCCAGGGCAAACCTCCACGCTTCTCGCTTCTCCTCCACCTGTTCTCTGCTCTCACTACAGATCACAATGTCATCAGCAAACATCATAGTCCATGGAGATTCCTGTCTAACCTCGTCTGTTATCCTGTCCATTACCATAGCGAATAAGAAGGGGCCCAGAGCTGATCCCTGATGTAGTCCCACTTCTACTTTGAACTCCTTTGTCACACCTACAGCATACCTCAACGCAGTCTTACAGTCCTGATCATCTCTGTACTTCTCTATCAACATCCTCAAAGCAAATACTGCATCTGTGGTACTATTTTTTTTACATGAAACCATACTGCTGCTCACAAATGTTCACCTCTGCCCTCAGTCTAGCTTCAATTACCCTTTTCCATAGCTTCATTGTGTGGCTCATGAGCTTTATTCCTCTGTAGTTGCCGCAACTCTGCACGTCTCCTTTGTTCTTAAAAATGGGCACCAGTACACTTCTCCACTCATCAGGCATCTTCTCACTAGCTAAGATCCTATTGAAAAACTGAAATTCTACTGCTACCTCTCCTAAACACTTCCATACCATCACAGGTATATCATCAGGACAAAGTGCCTTTAACTCTTCATCTTCTTCAATGCCATTCTCACTTCATCCTTACTAATCTTTGCTACTTCTTGGTCCACAACAGTCTCTCTTCTATTCTTCGTTCTCTCTCATTTTCCTTTCATCAACTGAACAAGTACTCTTTCCATCTTCCAATCACACTACTGGCATCTGTCAACACACTTCGATCCCTATCCTTTATTTACCTAATCAGCTGCACGTCCTTCTCACCTCTGTTTCTTTGCCTTGCCAACCTGTATAGATCAGTCTCTCCCCCTTTGCTGTCCAACCTAGCATACAAGTCATAGTAAGCCCCTTGTTTGGCCTTTGCCACTTCTACTTTCACCTTACGCTGCATTTCCCTGTACTCCTTTCTACTTTCTTCAGTCCTCTCAGTGTCCCACTTCCTTTTGGCTAACCTCTTTCTCTGGATCCACTAATGCACCTCCTCATTCCACCACCAAGTCTCATTATCTCCTTTCCTTCCAGATGACACACCAAGGACTGTCCTACCTGTCTCCCTGATCACATTAGCTGTAGTTGTCCAGTTATCTAGAAGCACCTCCTGACCATCCAGAGCCTGTCTCAATTCCTTACTGAAAGTCATACAACACTCTTGCTTTTTCAGCTTCCACCATTTCATCTTCTGCTCTGCCTTTGCCGTCTTTGTCTTCCTCACCACCAGAGTCCTCCTACACACTACCATCCTATGCTGTCTGGCTACATTCTTACCTATCACTACTTTGCGGTCGCTGATCTCCTTCAGATTACACCATCTACACAAGATGTAGTCTACCTGTGTACTCCTACCCCCACTCTTGTAGGTCACCCTATGTTCCTGACTTTTCTGGAAGAAAGTATTCACGACAGGCATTTCCATTCTTTTTGCAAAGTCAACCACCATCTACCCTTTTGCGTTCCTCTCCTGGATACCAAACTTGCCCATCACCTCCTCATCACCTCTGTTTCCTGTACCAACATGTCCATTGAAGTCTGCACCAATGAAAACTCTCTCACTTCTAGGGATGCTCTTTCATCAAGGTCCAATCAAAAGTTCTCTTTCTCCTCCAGCTCACGTCCTACCTGTGGCGCAAACGAACTAACAACATTGATCATCACACCTTCGATTCCTAGCTTCAGGTTCATCACTCCATCTGACACTCTTTTTACCTCCAGGACATTCCTAACAAACTCCTCCTTCACGATAACTCCTACTCCCTTTCTCTTCCTATTCACACCATGATAAAATAACTTGAACCCTGCTCCTAAACTTCTAGATTTGCTCCCTTTCCACCTGGTCTCCTGAACACACAGTATGTCCACCTTCCTCCTCTGCATCATGTCAACCAGCTCTCTACCTTTTCCTGTCATAGTCCCTACTCTCAGTCCTAGACTCTTGGTGTTCCTCTTCTCTTTCTTCCTATGAACACACCTTCCTTCTCTCCTTCTTCGACCAACATTAGTCCAGTTTCCACCGGCACCCTGTAGGTCAACAGCACCGATGGTGGTCGATGTTAACCTGGGCCTAGACCGATCCGGTATGGAAGTCATATATTTGATTTGCATGTTTGATTTGGCCAAAGTTTTAAGTCGGATCCCCTTCCGTACACAACCCTTTGTATTAATCCGGGCTCGGGAGCGGCACAAGAAGACACTGGCTTGTGCCCTCTTGCGGGTAAATGTTTTACTTAAATTTAATCCCACTTGAAAATGAAGCATAAAGTCGACATTTGTGGTGATATTAGTAATTTAGCCACAAAGTGTACTCATTTATTACACGCGGCAATAACGTGACGTCATCGTTAGGAGAGGTTGTAGCGAGTAGTGACGAGGGATGGGTACCTTTCACATTTGAAATATTGACATTTCCAATAGTCTGTACCTGGGAATTGATACCGGTACTCAACGGTACAAATTTTTGGTACTTTTGACCTCTCTCTTTTTTATATATTTTTTGATTTGCTAAATTTTATTTAGGGTGGTAGTAAATGTTTATCATTGTTTATTTAATAGTAAAATCTTTTTTTTTAAATCAATTTAACAATTACCTTTCAATATAGAATACTTGAGAAATAAAAAATAAAATAAAAATTAATTTAAATGAGCTGGAGAGGAATAGTAAAAATTAAGGTTTAACATTTTACAATTATTGAAGTATAATTAATAAGCATAAGTTAATATTACAAAAAAACACAGTCTGAATTTAAGTTCTGTGCAATGAACAACATTCCAGCATGATTGCATTCAGGGGGGAAGATCGGCGCCGACACCTCCCTCCCGTGCGTTGATTGTGCGTGGACATGCCAGCTTCTGCGTGGGGAGGAGGCTTTCATATTTCATAAACTGCAGTATATTTGTTTGGCTTGGCGGCGCAAAAATCTCGCTCGTTTCCAAACCTGGAAATGTAAGCGTCCCCGCGCCGTTCACGGCCCGGCCAGGACCAGGTTGCATGCACGCTGCAGGGCACAGCGAGGCGGCGGTCGGTTGCTACCGCCGGCTGGACTCCTGCGATCTCTGACAAACCGTACCCATGCATGTGAAATCCTGTGCGAGTGGGTGACGTCAGTACGCTGGTGCACGTATAATGTTGCATTCAAGTGCGCCATGGAAAATCGTCAACTCTTCCACTCCCGCACACTCACAACTTTAAGACATGCTTCGGAACAGAAACATGGCACCGTTTAAATTTACATGAATTGGTGCTCTGAAGTACCGACCCAAATCGGTCCATACCACAAAAAGTATAATCTTCGGTACCCACCCCTAGTGTTAAACAACGGAGCAAGTGCTGCCGCTTTATTGAAATCAGCTTTCCTTGTCCTCAACTCTTCACTTTTAACATGCGGTAGGAAAGTGAGCAGGCAATTCAACTCCTCACACATCACTCCTCTGTAAATATGAGATGGTAAAAATATTAGCCTCGACGACGGACTTGTAAAAGTCCGTGGCCCTGACACTCTGGACCATTCGTATTTACTTCCACATACACAATGTTGTGAGTGACTTCGTATCTTCATCTACTCATGCGGGTCACTTTGCGGACACATAACGTTCACACAGCAGACTAACTGAGGTCTCATTTAATATGTAATGTGAACGCTTACTCAAAAAATCGGATTTCACCCAAAAAAATCACAATTGTGCATTAAGCCCTGCAGTGTGAACATTAGGGATGGAAATCGAAAACCGGTTCTTGTTGAGAACCGGCTCCCAGTGTTTCCTTTCCAATTCCTTGGCATCGTTTGCTGTTTTTGCTAACGATGGGGCAATAACGTAACAACACGCGCATCATTTCTGTGCGCGTTGAGCAACAAACGCTCGAAAGTTTGTTGATATCTTCCAAAAAAAGCTAACAAAAGGCCAACTTGTAATATTTGCAAATTTGATATTTTGTCTAAGGGAGGAAACACTACCACTATGCAAACGCATTTGCACGCACAGCATGCAATTACCGTCAGCAATGCAAGCATTCTCTCCTATCATCAGGTACTCGTGGTAACTATATTAGCGCCTGTTTACCTTGATGTAAAATGTGCCGTTAGTAACTGTTAATGTTAAATCCCATATCTCACTAAACGGCGCCGGCTTGCAAAGGTAAACGCCGCGGCCCACGACTGTTGTTGCTTTTTTTCATCAGGATTCAGTCAAGGTTGCAAAACGTGCAAATACGAACAGAACGAACCATAACTTAAAAGCAACACTCGCTACTTCCACACATTCTGAATCTGCTCTCGAGAGTCACACACCAGTCTTTTTACTGCGTCTATTTTTCAGTGCTCAGTTATGAGTGTTGAAATGTTACTGGAGTTGGACACTGTTGTCACAAAATAATCTAGGTTGTATTTTGTAAATTCCTACAGAAGATGATGAAAAAATGTTTTAGTTATGTTTATTTTTAAATCGTTTTTTCTTTTAAAAATTAAAAACGTATCAGTTAAAAATTTATCTAGTCCTACCCCTTATTCGTTTTATGCTAATAAAATAAGGTAATGTATTTCAACAAAAGTACATGTATAAACCTAATCATATATACAAGTGCATTTTAACAAATGCACATTTGCCAGCGACATATGCACACAAAATCAACAGACACATACCACAATACATCTACAAATCACATCCTCATACTCACATATACAATTTTCATTACACTCATACCAATACATCCAAAGAAATTACAGCATATGTACATTTTTAACAGCTCATGACTGATCTAAGTAAAAAAAAAAAATAACAAAACACTTGCTTTTAAACATTTTCTTTTTTAATTCAGCAAGTGACTGACATCTTTTCAGGTCAGTTCCAAAATCATTCCACAAATTAACATATTTTACAGAAACACACCTTTGCTTAATATTTGTTCTTGTTTAAAAAAAAATGTAGACACTTTTACCCCTTATGTTATAAGGATTCTCTCTAACTTCAAACAGCTTCTGAGTATTGTGGCAGAGTAGATTGTTGTGTACTTTATACATTATTTGTGCTATTTTAAATTCAACTAAGTGGTATAATTTCATTGTATTTTATTTAATAAATAGAGAATGAATTGGCTCTGTATATTTTGATCGATTTATAATTCTTATGGCTCTTTTTTGCAGTTTGAAAACAGGATCAGTATTTGTTTTATATGCGTTTCCCCAGATTTCCACACAGTAGGTCACATATGGTAATAATAATGAACAATATAATGTGTATAGTGATTTCTTATTCAGGACATCCTTAGTTTTAGAGAGTATCCCTATAATTTTTGACATTTTCCTTTTGACATTATCTATGTGTGACTTCCAAGAAATTTATTTTCATACACTCTTTCTATTTCAATTGAATTTACCATAATTTTGACCTGTTGTGTGGTTTGTCTAGTACAAAAAAATATAAACTTGGTTTTGTTTAACTTTAATGATATTTTTTTTAAGTCAAACCAGTTTTTTAATGTGTTCAATTCATTCTCCACGGTAGTCAGAAGCTGCTTCAGGTTCTCTCCTC
This sequence comes from Vanacampus margaritifer, assembly GCF_051991255.1. Taxonomy (NCBI): domain Eukaryota; kingdom Metazoa; phylum Chordata; class Actinopteri; order Syngnathiformes; family Syngnathidae; genus Vanacampus; species Vanacampus margaritifer. The sequence goes on along the minus strand of NC_135432.1, from coordinate 46,520,410 downwards.
CTAGTAGAGTTGTGTCATTGGCGAATAAGACACTTTTGAATATTTTTGAGACACAACAGATATCATTTATATACAATATAAATAAGTCGGGGCCTAGCACAGACCCTTGGGGGACTCCATGAGTACCCGAATTGAAAACTGAATCGTAATCGTAAAAATCTTATCAATTCCCGTCCCTAGTGAACATACCCAAATAGTGAGTATTTCTTCTTTGTCGCGATAATCCATTCCACCTCACAGGTGTGGCATATTAAAATGCTCGAATAGACAGCAGGATTGTTGCACTGGTTTGCCTTAGGCTGGTCACAATAAAAGGCCACTCTGTAATGTGCAGTTTTGCTTTGTGATGATCTGGGGGGTCAGTATCTGGCGTGAGCACCATTTGCCTTACGCAGTGCAACACATCTCATTCGGATAGAATTGATCAGGTTGCTGTCATCCGTGAAGAGAACACCTCTCCAACATGTCAGACGCCATCCAATGTGAGCATTCGCCCACTCAAGTGGATTATGACGACAAACTGGAGTCAGTTTGAGACCCTGAAAAGGATGACGAGCATGCAGATGAGCTTCCCTGAGACAGTTTCTGACAGTTTGTGTAGAAATTCTTTGTTTATACAAACCGATTGGGGCAGCAGCTGTCCAGATGGCTGGTCATAACACCATCTTAAAAGTGAGCATGCAGGATGTGAAGGTCCTGGGCTGGGATGGTTACACGTGGTCTGCGGTTGTGAGGCCGGCTGGATGCACTACCAAATTGTTTGAATAACCTTTTTAGATGGCTTATGGTATAGAAATGAACATTGAATTAAGGGATTGCAGCTCTGGTGGACATTCCTGCAGTCAACAATGCCAATTGCATGTTCCCTTAAAATTTGTGACGTGTGGAATTGAGCTGTGTGATAAAACTGCACATTTCAGAGTGGCCTTTTGTTGTGGACAGCTCAAGGCACACCTGTGCAATAATCATGCTGTCTAATCAGTATCTTGATATGCCACACCTGTGAGGTGGAATGGATTATATATTTTAGGGAATTCGCTTTTTCTGTACGCACAAAAAAATCTAGATCTTTGAGTCCAGCTCACAAAAAAATGGGAACATAAATAAAAGTGTTGTGTTTATATTTTTGTTCAGTATACATAAACCTATGTCCAAAAAGTAAGTAGATAAACTAAGTTGGAATTCCATTTGAAATTTGATTTTGGGCTCAGCATTTAGCAACGCTTACTTATCATGCCTATCTTCTCTAGCTTTGACTAATTCTCAATTACTGCATTCTTTCCATACAAGCCATTACAGTATATTATGTAATTATGTAAATTGGCACAATTCTAGACAATAATGGTCTCGTATATTGTAATGAACTCCAAGATTTGTTTTGTTTGCCAGACACCAATGATGTCACATATATAAAATACAAACCATTATTTGTAATAATCATACAGTATTTAAGATAAGATTTTTACTCCAGAGGAGAAATTCAGCTTTTACACCAGTTAAAAAAACACTAACAAAAAATGAAAAATTATGAATAAATAAATAGTACTTTTTTTTCCTTTTTTAAACATACAGTACCTCTTTGAAAACTTAACACCAGTCAGTGGTATCAAAACATTCCAGCAGAGCTTCCTCTGTGCTTTTTTGGGTGGTGTCAAGATGTATGAAGTTGTGGTTAGATTACCGTGAAGAGGAAGCAAACGCCCACATATGCCCATAACACTGGCATACATTTATTATAAAAGTTTGAGTTTGCATACTTGCCATATTTCACTCAGAAATCCTGTTGATGTTTTAGACATATACACATAAAGGTGCTGGTCATATACTGTAATTAGAGAAATTGAGGAAAAGTCAATTTATTTCAATAATTTGTTCCAAAAAGTGAACTGTTATATTAGTTCACCACATACAAAGTGAAATATTGATTTTATTTATTTATTTGTTTAAATTTTGATGAATATGGCAGAAAGACACTAACAACTACACTCAATCATGTCTCATTTGTCCATTTTGTTTCCTCTGGGAAGACTTAAATTAATTACCATAAAATAGAAAATACTGTGGTAATTGCTTAGATATTTTCAGAGGTTGGAGTTGACATGAGTAGAAATGTGCATGTGAATTTTGGTGACGATTCATAGCATTTTTGTGACACTAAGCGACATTAAGGTTTTGTACGTCTACCGTTGTGCTCATAAGTTTACAGACCCCACCTTGTTGAAAGTCTTTCTAGAAGAGTAAAATATGTTATATTTATCAAGGGGGATGACCACACTGCATTTTCTTACATTTTCATTTACTTTTATTTTAATCATCAGATGTCCAATTATTTTAGTCTATAGCAGGGATAGGGAACCTGGTCCTCGAGGGCCACTGTCCTGCTTGTTTTCCATGTGAATTTGGACTCATTTAGTCTTTTGATTCCTCCCTCTACCTTGCTTGTCTTTTTGTTATTTTAAAATTAAATTATTCTGTTTGAGAGCCCTCCTGCCTTGACTCAATATATACATTATGCACAGTACATACTTTGTGTCACAAGAACTACTGTATGTTTTAATTAGAAGATAATATTTTAACTATAGGAATTTGTTTGTTTTTTTAAAAAGTGAAAGTTGCGCAATTGTTGCCGAAAATATTGTTAACATTGGCAGCTTTGGCACTACTCAAGGAAGTTTCAAATGAAGCAGTGCAAAGAGAACAAGTATTCAGAGACCGAGAGGACTTTTTAGCATATAATGATGACTGACTCAAGTGCAATTCTATTGGAGCTGTGTGGGGAGTGGGACCTGCAGCCATACTTGGAGCGCGACACAGCCAGGAGCCATACCTTACGTGTGCATTCCGGGGAAAGCTGGCTGACTGGTCAGGGATGGAATAACGCGGATTTCGGGCAAGTATATCAAATTCTCCTTGGACAGGTCAACATAAAAGAGTTGTGAGGCTCAGCACAGCAGGCAGCCATGACAAAATCAAGGAGCTCCTGATGTCTTCTACTTCGGTGTACAATGTCAACATGAAGACATCTCAGTCAACGCAACCAGCTACGGGATTGGGAGTGTCCTGTTGCAGCTCCATGACGACGACTGGAGGCCAGTGGTGTACTGTTCCAGACAACTGACTGAGGCCGAGACAATCTATTATTGGCCCATGCAACATTATCAAAAGTAATTTGAGCAAATGTTATTTCAGAAGTGTATGTTCAACATGTTGTCCATCACATTAATTAATTACCCAAGAAATACGTAGCTCCGAGTTACCAAGGCTGGTGACCCCTACTTTATACTATTTTTTATTGCATTCAAGCATTTTCTTCAATCCAAATACATAAATGTCTATTCCACTTTTGTGATAGTACTGTCTTTTTGTTAGAATATCACAGGACAGTATTCTCCCAATATTTCACAGTTCAGTTTTTGTGATCCCACTCTAACGCAGATGTTTTTTGTGTTACAAATGTTACTTTATTGTTTTTATAGTGTTAGAGAGTGGTGTCACGAAAACCGATTTGAATTGGAAAATCTATCTTGATTCATGCCTAAAAAACCACGGAGATGGCGGCGTGTGGAGGGGACTAAGGGGATTAATTATATATTAATTAGGCCCACGTGACCCTTGTGAGGATAAGCGGTCCCGAAAATGGATGGATGGATGATATGTTCATTTATTAGAAATAACATAAAAAATTTGAATTCTTATTGTACAATTAAAATGAATTGTTTTACTTTTTTTTTTTTTTTTGCCAACTTCGACTGACCTGTCAATCAAATTAAAAATTAATTAAATTAAATTAAATTAAATGTGGTCCTTGAACACCAATATTAAACCTGCTTGCATTCTACTGATATCTGCATACCTGTCAACTTGTACGTTTTATACGTATTTTATACGTTTTTTTACCATTTCAAATCATGTACGCCGTACACCGACTTTTGTACGGGGAAAAAAAATGCGCTGACATGCGCATGCGTAGATATACATAGAGTAAATATCGTGGAAGCAAGCATGGAGGAGCCACCTAGTAAGAAACGAAGAACTCAAGGATCGGGTCGACACCAGAAAGAATGGGAGTTACTTCAAGGTGAATATGCTGGCTGGATTAAAGCATCGTTAAGAGGCACTCAATTCTCATTCTGTGTCCCTTGCAATAAAGACGTGAAAGTTGCTGCGAGTGGATTTTACGATCTGAAGAGCCACTTTAAAACTGCCGGACACGTGGAGAATGTGAAAAAAAACAATTCACATGTCCCATTAACCAAGCACTTCGTCTCTCCCGCAAATCCTGCAGCATCCCACAAAACGACAAATGCGGAAATTCTCTTCTGCCATTTTCTTGCTGAGCACAACATTGCTTTCACAGCTGCGGACCACTTCTCGGATTTGGTGAAAGTTATGTTTCCGGATTCACAGACAGCTAAGGTAATTTATTATTATTATTATTAGTATCATTCATATCTACAATGAATCAGCATTTATGGCACCGTGTCAAAAATTAAAATTTTATATTTTAATATTATATTTTTGCAGGAGTTTGCATGTCGGAGGACCAAGGCTACGATGATTGTTAAGGAGAGCCTTGCACGTGGCTACACCCAAGACGTCATTCAGTACTGCAGAGCTCACCCATTTACCCTCATGATTGATGAAAGCAATGATCGTACTACCAAAAAGCGACTTGTTGTGTTAGCTCACTTCTTTGATGGGGAGAACACAAATACCAGACTCCTCGATTTACCAGAGTTGGCATCAGGCACAGCAGCATCAATCTTTGCCGTTATTGACAACATTTTACAAGAAAATGACATTCCATGGAGTAAGGTTGTGGGATTTGCAAGCGACAATTGCAACACCATGGTTGGAAAGAAAAACTCTGTCTTGTCTAGGATAAAAGAAAAAAATGGGGCTGTTTTTAGTGTTGGATGCATTTGTCATCTTGGCAATCTGTGTGTCAAAGATGGACTGAAGACATTGCCAGTAAACATAGATGACTTGCTGGTGGATATATTTTATTTTTTTAAAAATAGTTCCAAACGAATTGAGGATTTTAAAGAGTTTCAGGACTTTACAAATTCCGAGCAAGAAAAAATCCTAAAGCATTGTCCGACACGATGGTTATCTTTGCAAAAAGTGGTTGAAAGAACATTGTCTCAGTACGAAGCACTCAAAAGCTACTTCGCTAGCCATGCGGATGTTGAAAGGGCAGGTAAAGTGAAAAGCATCCATGATCGACTTCAAGACCCTGTTACTCTCCTCACACTCCACTTCCTCAGCTTCATCCTGCCTCAAATAAATCAATTCAATATTGTGTTCCAAACAGAGGCATGTATGATTGGAGATTTGCTACCAGAAATGGAAAGACTCTTAAAGAAACTCTTGGTGAAATTTGTGCAAATGGAACATGTCAAATCTGCTGATAGCCTGCTGGCAGTTGATTATACAAACAGATGCCTGCAGCATGAAGATAGCAGGCTTGCTGTTGGCTTGGGCACCAAGGCCCTCTTCCAAGACACCAATGAGGAGGATGAAATCAGGCAAAGCATCACACCAGCCATGCAAGCAACTTTTTTTCCCTCTGTTCGCTCCTTCTACGAGGCTGTTGTAACTAAAATGATACAAAAATTTCCATTTGAGAATACAATACTGAGTGACTTGGTGGTGTTGGACCCAAGAAAGAGAGAGATGTTGGATTACACAAGTATTGTTAAGCTTGCAAACAAGTTTACACCAGACTTTGATCAGGAACAATTAAAAGATGAATGGGAAGACTATCAACTAATACCTGATGATCTTCTCCCTCAGAAAAGTCAGGATGGACAACCAATTCGTCCAGAGACATTTTGGCCTCATGTGTTCAAAATGAAAACTGGTTTGGGGCTGGATCGCTTTCCACTGATGAGAAAGATGTATCTAATTTTACTCAGCCTTCCTCACAGTAATGCTGATAGCGAGCGGGTTTTCAGCCATGTGAGGAAAATTCATACAGAGTACAGAAAGACAATGGGAACAGACACTCTTACTTCTTTATTACAGATGAAATTGAACTGTGACAACTGTTGCTCACAAGTGAGACCCTCATTAGAGCAGATAAAGTCTGCTAAATCATGCACATTGGCTTACAATAGGAAGCACTGAAGGCACAGTTTATTGCATTGTAAACTTTTTAAATTGAATAAAAGACTTTGTATGCAAATTACCTTTGTTATTTCTATTACACTGTCTGGTTACCGCGAGTAAACATGCGTCGTACGGTGTTTGTAAGGTTTTTTTGGGGTTTGTAAGGGGAATCATAATCATTTATAAGGGCAGTTATCGGCAGAGGTTGACAGGTATGTATCTGCCATCAAATGGAATTTCTCAACAAAGTGCAAGACAGAAGTATTGCAGAAACCGGACACGTTGATTGACAGTTAGATAATCCGTCTACATAACCAAACGTATTCCTGCTCACAGTCAAAGAACGTAATTACCTATAGAACCTACGGACGGCGCTAATGCTGCATTATAGATGTCATGCGAAAGTGACGAAGAAGACTTTCAGCGCTGCCGCTGCTGTTACTTCCTGGAGTGGCTGAAACTGGAAAAAGAAAACAACGGCTACAAATGAAATAAGCATTACTTTTTGACATCGTCGACATTTATTGGAGTGTTTCTGCTTTCCTACCATGGTGGAGCCTCCAGCTGGTAGCCAGTTTGAAGACATCCAGTATGAAGACATCCAAGTTGAAGCGGTAACGTTCAATTTTAAAGTTTATGCAGTGAAACTTTTGCCGTGAACGGCAACTCTCCTGCGAGCTCTATTATGCCGTGAACAGTTTTGATTGGTCAATCGTCGGACCGGGTTATACACTGAGTGTGGTTCCTGCCTCCTTATGTGTCTTAACGAAGTTTTCATTTTGTTGATTGAGCCACCAAAGTTTAGGCAGTAAATATTTTGCCGTGAACGGCAACTCTCCTGCGAGTTATATTATGCCCTGAACAGTTTTGGTTGGTCAATCGTCGGACCGGGTTATACACTGAGTGTGGTTCCTGCCTCCTTATGTGTCTTAACGAAGTTTTCATTTTGTTGATTGAGCCACCAAAGTTTAGGCAGTAAATATTTTGCCGTGAACGGCAACTCTCTTGCGAGTTATATTATGCCCTGAACAGTTTTGGTTGGTCAATCGTCGGACCGGGTTATACACTGGGTGTGGTTCCTGCCTCCTTATGTGTCTTAACGAAGTTTTCATTTTGTTGATTTGAGCCACCAAAGTTTAGGTAGTAAATATTTTGCCGTGAACGGCAACTCTCCTGCGAGCTCTATTATGCAGTGAACAGTTTTGATTGGTCAATTGTCGGACCGGGTTATACACTGGGTGTGGTTCCTGCCTCCTTATGTGTCTTAACAAAGTTTTTATTTGGTTGATTGAGCCACCAAAGTTTAGGCAGTAAATATTTTGCCATGAACGGCAACTCTCCTGCGAGTTATATTATGCCCTGAACAGTTTTGGTTGGTCAATCGTCGGACCGGGTTATACACTGGGTGTGGTTGCTGCCTCCTTATGTGTCTTAACGAAGTTTTCATTTTGTTGATTGAGCCACCAAAGTTTAGGTAGTAAATATTTTGCCGTGAACGGCAACTCTCCTGCGAGCTCTATTATGCCGTGAACAGTTTTGATTGGTCAATCTTCGGACCGGGTTATACACTGGGTGTGGTTCCTGCCTCCTTATGTGTCTTAATGAAGTTTTCATTTTGTCGATTGAACCACCAAATATAGGCCGTAATCTGCATTACTAAACTAACCCAGTGTTTCACACAGATTGGAAAACTACTTTGGTGGGTGGACTCCGGCGGGGTGGATGGGAGGTGGGTCTCAGTCCTGTTACTACGTCTCCTCTAGCCTCACGATTCACAAGTGATGTGGTATATTGCGACACATTTTTTTCTTTTTAAATATATTTTTAATAAATTTTCTTGAAAACCTCTTGGGTGGTGGCCAATAACTTGGGCGGCCCGCCCAAGTATTAACATGGTGTTGTATGGTATTGTTAAACCTTAACCGCCAGAGCACAGGCTGTTATCGGCATGATCATCATTATCCTAGCAATAACCCACAGAGCATATAGGCTGTTGTCAATAAATTGTAGTTGTAAAAAAAATTCATGTTCAAAGCGGGACTCGAACCCGTGACCTCACGCTGTGCAGCAAGCGTCTTATCCATGACTTATTTTTGCCGTAACTGACAACTCGCCATCTAGCGTTATTTTGCCGCGAATCGCGCGATAACTTCAAGTGCAAATTCTGCGCCCTCTTAATGTAAACCAGCTTGTGTCAAAGTGTGTAGCATCGCCTCGAATGTGCAAGTTCAAATACCGCTTTCCCGCCTTTTTTTCCTTCTTTTTTTATTGTTTGTTTACATTTCCTTGCAGCCAGTCGGAAGTTGTAAAACGAGCCGTTTTTGTTTCACGTGTTTATTAAAGAATTCCCACCCAGCACCAGACGTCTTTTGGACGTTTAATTTTGGGCTAAATCTCGTCCGTCTGTCTTAGACTTGATTTAGACCAAAAATAGATGTTGAAAACTGGGCCATGTTATAGCCCATCCAATGTGGCCCAAATTGAGTCCAAAAATGGACGTTGAAAATTGGGTCGTGTTATAACCCGCCCAATATGACCCAAATTTAGCCCAAAAATAGAGGTTTAAAATTGGGTTGTATTTAGCCTATCAAATGTGTTCAAAATTTAGCCCTAAAATTAAGTTGCTTGTCCTATGAGGTCCCAATTTACTTTACTAAAATTGTTAAGATTTATCTGATTTAAGGAAGAGGGGTAATGGGAAATGGAACATGAGAATAACGGGTACAGGTTTGCTGGTAGGCTAGAGAGCTCATACAATTTTCTAAATAGCCTCTCTTTGAAGCCTATCATGACTTGTTGCGTTGTTTCCCACTGCAGTCGTTTTTGCATAGTTAATTATCATAACATATCAGTCCATGGTATATGCACTGTAATACTTTTCGAGGACCGTTTTTCAACCTTCAGTTCCACTTCGTATGCCATTATTTATTTATTGTATTTATTTAATATTCTAAATATTTTTACAATGTGAGTGTGAAATGGTAGTTTGTTGTTTGTTTAATATTACTCATGAGGATTTTGGCAGGCACGGTAGCAGCCACCTTTACTGAACAGGTCCTTCCTCGCACATGGCGCATGCACTAAACGCCAATATCGGCACCTGTCGTTTCAACAGACGTTAGTGGATTGGACTGGACAGATGAAAGAAATAAGAACGAAAAGAACAGGGGAAGAGATGTAAGTATTACGTTTGTGGTCTTGTAATGTTGACTACTGTGTTAATGTAATACTAACGAGAGAACAGTTAAGAATGCATTCTTCAAAATAGGTTGTACGTCAAGCTAAACGTGTCTGTAGGCAGTGTAATTCAACTGAATATTATGCTCATTGTATGTGTTCAAATACCACACTTAAATTAGTAGCTAGTATATTAATTAGTTAATTATTTAGTGTCAACCTTGTGAACCCAATAACGACACTTTCGCTTGTGGTTATTTAGTAGCCATAGCTAACTGGTTTCATTGACTTCCGTGTTGTTGGCTTCGAAAGCTATGTTATTTTCCCACCTCAGATTTCATGTATTGTGTGTAATTTCATTGCCTTTTTTGTTTTTGTTAGTTTTGTTGAAGATTTAGCAGACCTTCAAAGTGGGAGTCATTCTGAACGGAAGCATAGCGCAACAGTAGTCATTTTAATCGGGAGCCGGATGGTACATGATTTTATTTTATTTTTTTATACTTACATGGTAATTTTTCACTCCGATTTTTTTAATTGGAAGTCTTTCATGGGCGATCTAGAATTAGACTACTTTTTGTCACCAAATTGGCAATGCGCTGATCGACGCGGCAGGTGCACTTTTAGAGCGCTATCTTTCCCCTGCGCTATAATTTCTCCTGCTTTGGGAGGTCCCGTCGCTTGTTTTACCCATACTTTTGCTCCAGCTTTGTCGGTTTTTACATAATCTATTTTTAGATCAATGCCTCAATCAGAGCCCACTGTCGGGTCCCCTGGATACCCCAATGTCCGCTTTTCTGATGTACCCATCTTGCTAGGCCCACCGTGGATTCCCTCTGCACTATCATTGCTTTTACTAACTGGTCTACCGCTTGATTGTGTAGTGCTTCAGAATCTGTATTTTGAGTGTGTGCATCTACATGTGACACCGTAATTTTCACACCCTGTACTTTTTTCCATAGTTCTGCACCCCATACCTCATTCCCGTTTATTTTCCACCCATGTGCATGCCAAAAAAATGGATGGTCGGTGGCAAATGGCCCCCGGGCCGTAGTTTGGACACTTTGCCCGATGTTTTGACTTCTGGGAAATTAAAAAGATAACATCAGACATTTTTGTCTAAACATCAAATTTACACAGAGCTAGTTATAAATCGTGTTACATAATATGCATTTTATCACACATTGGTTTATTTCCCCTTTAAATCCACAAGATAAGTATACAAAAAAATTAACAATCAGTAAAAATGAACATCAAATTCTGCATTTGCACTCAGCTACACATTTTTTAAAAGGCTAAAATTTAAAATTGCAAACGTTTATTAAGGCATACAAGCCTTTAGAAAGTGCACTTTATTCTATGATAATTGTCTAAGCTCGTAGTATCACTGGTCTGAATTTTCTATGCTGTTGGAAGATTTTTTGCAATATACAGGGATGTGATTTTTCCGCTAATTCGCGGAATTCCGCTTTTTTTATCTCCCCCCCCCCAAAAATTTTTTTTCGATTTTTTTTTATTTATTTTATTATTATTTTTTTTTTATTAGTAGTTCATTGTGTATGCACATGACTCCGACAGATAACAGCTTCTGCTATAACAAAGACATTTGTGGTATGCTCTCATATGAGTTACATTTCATTTCATTTCATACAATTATTTGTTCATGAAATTTGAACTCTTCAACATTATTTATGTGTTAACTTAGTAATCACATTAGTTAGATATGATTATATTCTCAGTGATAGTTTTTAAAAGCAAAGGCAGTCCAATGTTTTTGAATGTGACTGATTACTGAATGTGACCCTGGACCTAGCTGGGTGCCTGCGGCCCCCAGGTCCCCGGCTAAATTTTCAGATAATTTCACTTTGGTCAAATCACATCCCTGAATATAGACAAGCATGTTAATGTGCTCTTCTGTGAGTTTTGCCCCTATTGGGTTGCAAATGAGTACCGTTGTAGTAAACACGCTCTGAGGCACAACTTGAAGCAGGTACACATTGACTGAGCATAAAGCTAACCGTGTGCCCGCGGCTAATGGCTAATAACAAAAAAACAAGGCATCTCGTTTTCTCTTGTCCTCCTGCCGCCGTACTGGCCATACTTAAAGCAGCTGTAATGTAGCTGAACAAGCAAAGTCGCGGTGTGGACTCTCCGACTGCCATAGACTGTCTACACTCTGCGTGCCGAGTCGGCTGCGCTGTGGGAACTATACCATGTATCGATGCTATCGATACCATGATAAAGTGATATCGTATCCGGATACTAGGGCTGTATATATATATATATTATTTTTTATTTTTTTGTACAGTATTAGTATAGTATAGTATTAACCTTAACATGTGTATTTAAAAAAAAAAAAAAGGGATCATATTTCACTCACTCATGTTGTTTTTTTTAGTCAGGAAAACAATGTTATCATGCATTATCAATGTCAGCCATCTGTCTTGGTAAATCCGTAAATAATATCGGCAAAAGTGGGGATCAGACAAAAGTTTTCCATTCAAAATCATTGCACATACTGTACATACATTGCTAGGAATTTCCAAAAAACGTCTCAATCCAGACCAGGGGTGCTCAAGTTCGGTCCTTGAGAGCCCCTATCCAGCCTGTTTTCCATGTTTCCCTCCTGCAGCACAGCTGAATCTAATGATCAGCTAATCAGCAAGCTTTGCAGAAGCCTGATAACGAGCCTGATCATGAATCAGGTGTGTTAGTGGAGAGAAACATGGAAAACAGGCCGGATAGGGGTTCTTGAGGACCGAACTTGAGCACCCCTGATCCAGACCAACATTACCGTGGCCATCTCCACCTTATGCCCAATTTGACCATACATCAAACGATTAGTTTCTCCACATCTGATTTAAAATTGAAACAAAATAAGGAAAAGAGCAGCCCACATGTTTCTTTCTATAATAAATCCCCAAGATGAATAAACGCAGGCAAAGCTTTCCGAGAGGCTTTTCTTAAACTGAATTGTTCGCAGGTTTATATATATTACATTTAATCTATGAAAGTTAGGACTTACTTTTTAAACACGTCTAGTAGTCATTCATCCATTTTCCGAACCACTTCTTCTCACGATGGTCCACACCAAGCTGGAGAGCCTCCTCGCTGGAGCTCCCCTACCCCGGTGCTAAAAAGTCCAGCCATTCTCTGCAAAAACTATTCTGAATTATTTAAAAAGTCCAACTTTTCAATGGCGTGCGCTTCGTTCGGGTGCTGTTGTGGAGCGCTCTAGCCGAAAGTTTACTCTTTCGAAGCGGCCACGGCAAGCGCCGGCCTCACGAACGACGCTGAGCTTAAAGCCTGCACTTCTATACACTTGTGGCCTTAAACATTTCTGGCAGAAAGAAAGATGTTTGCCCCGCAATTGCTGCATCGGAGGCAGCGGCGTTCGTGTTTGGTTGCTGCAGGCCATATTAGCTAGTAGGCTACACTCTAGTTCATGTCTTTTTTTTTGAGTTGCCTCTAAGATGCGTTGGCGCAGTGCTGCCACCTATCGGCTTGGCAGATTAAGATATGTCGTGCAGGCCAAAAGTATCGATACTCACTTAATGGATCGATACTGCGGATCGGGACGGACAGTATCGCAATGTATTGCCAAACGATATTTTGTCCCAGCCCTACCGGATACGATGTGATAGTATCGATACTTTTGACAATCCTAAGGCCTACACAAACGCACACCTAAGGCGTAGCTTTGCTTAGTCCTTAGATAAGGCCTAGTACATGAGCATCCATCCATCCATTATCTACTGCTTATCCGGGGTGGGGTCGCAGGGAAACCCAGACTTCCCTCTCCCTAGCCACTTCAACCATCTCCTCCAGCGGGATTCCAAGGCGTTCCCAGGCCAGCCACACGAGTCGGCTTTGCTAGTCATAAGTCTCAAGTAT
>NC_135432.1:46459707-46477207 GCF_051991255.1 Vanacampus margaritifer | reverse complement strand
CAATTACACCATCAATCGGTACACTTACAGCTTTTACCCCATTCTCCATTGAGTATTTAGTCATTTTTGGTTGGTCTAGCTTACTCATAGTCTTATTTACACAGATTAGAATAGGAAAACGTGGGTCAACGCCGTGGGACCATGCCCATAACAGTAATCCAAAACAGGAGGTGTTGTACAGAGTTACATTAGCTGGTCGTATATTCCCGTCGGGAATGGAAAAGGTTAATTCTAGTTGACCTCCCATTTTACGCAGTGTTGTCCTTTTAGAAAAGAAAACAGCCTCCTTGCTTTTTCCCGGTGGCCAATATTGTCCACTTTGGGTGGTTATAAAAGTACCCCAATCTAGTTGCGCAACATTTCCTGTCAAATACCACCAATATTTCACCCATATTCCTCCCCTTGTCTCTTCCCATCCTCTAAATCCCTTTAATGACGTAATGGGAATTTTGACAGAGGTGTTTGTGTTTGGGGCAACTGTCACCGTGACTGAGTCATCATACGTTTTGGATATAACCCAGGGAATGTGTGGAGAGTTCATGTCTCGCTTAGCCCGAATTTTTGTGGTTGCGTTTACAGATGTGGTTAGGGGATCCCAAAAACACAAAATTGGCATAACAGTCAGTATAAGAAAGAGTGTCGTGATGCAGACGCAATTGAAGACGCATTGTCTCTTCGAAGTAGCCATCTTGTGATTTTTTCTTTTTTTTTTTTTTTTAAACAGTCGTCACTTTCTTTATTTTCTTGTGTGGATGGTGCACTCAGGTTCCTTGAGCAGCATCAGCAGAAGGTTGAACAGAGCCTTTTTGTGAAGAGGGTCCTTCTGCCTCTCTCCAACTGCCAGGGGTGCAAAAATCGGTCACCGGGATTTTATCTTCCCAAGTTGTGACTCATTCTTTGTGGAATGCCCTGGAAAAAGGGACACATTCCTCCTGTTTCCATTCGAAAGACGTCCTCAGCGAAACTCAATCTTCATGTAGTAATTCCTCAGCTCGTTAGCTGACACTGGAAGCAGTTGAATGGCCTCTCGGCTGGCACGTCTGGTCACTGGAGCAGCTGGCTGGTCTCTCTGTTGATTCCCGGTGGTGGCTGGCTCCTGAAGGTGGGGGTTGAGTAGAAGGCGGACCTCCGGCTGGTCTAATAGGCAAGATGTGGAACCAGGTGCCCCGTGGACTGGACTAGATTGACCTTTTCATCACCTTATCTGGGTGCAAAATATTTTCATTTAGTCACTAATAAACATTTATTCGCATCCCTTCTTTTTGAAAGAGCATTTTGGTAGTGTTATATAGTTAGGAGTTAGTAAATGTTAGTAAAGTTCTGTAGGCCTCTCCTGTGGGAAAAAATTCTGTTTGTTGTGACATTTAATTAGGATCCAGCCTTTGGCTGACTTTAATGACCTGAGCACATTCTTAAATGCAAAAAATGAAAATCTTTAGCCAGTTCAAATCTGACGAGGCCAATTTTGTTTACAGAATGTAATAATTATTGGAATGTTTTATAATATTTATTGTTATAGATATAGCATGGATGTGCTTCCAGCCATTAAATAAATGCAACTTTCGTCAACAAATAAAATCAAAAAATAACATCTAACCCCAGGGCCCCAAGGGAAAAATAGAAATAGAAATGGAACATATTCACCTTATTTTCGCCGTCCCTGCCAAAACTTACTCCTTCTCCATGGTCAAGGAAATCCCCAATTGTCCTCCTGTAAAATTCATTCTCACGGACTATCTATAATTATCGCATTAAGACTAACTTTTAATTTTAAATTTATTTATTTAACATGGACTGTTTGTGTCCTTCGCGACGATATACCCAGACCAACCAATAATTCCCCCATCTGAAAAAAAAAAAAAAAAAATCGCTTTAGAGACTCTTTCAGACTAATATATAAAGTTTTGCAGTAAATAAATTTTGCTTGCTTTTTGTTTAGAAAGAGGGGAAAATTTTACATTTAACCAGCAAATTCGACAATGCGTCCCAAGCAACTATTTAAATTTCAAAAGAGAATTCGGGAAAACACTAGAAGACCAAACTTAAAAAAGTAAAATATAATAATTAAGATTGAAATAAATTGTATCTTATCTGTATTCATATTAGCTGTTTCAATTTCTGAAACCAGACGAAATTTACCTGTATTATCTTTTGTACTATAAAAATATTGTAGCTTATGCCAATGAATTTTACAAAGAATCTCAGTTTTCAGCCAATTCATCAATTATTATTAATACATAAAGTTGCCCTTAGTTTTAATGTTACCATTAAGCTTGCTAGTCCCCCTTTTTGATGTTTGTCCAAAAAGCTGACTGTTTCAAAATAGACAGAGATAAACAAATCAGATCAAATCAAAATAGACATCAAACGTTTTTAAAATGTAATAAATCTGTGTGTATATAGTGTTGTCAATCAGTTCATTATATTTACGAAATGTTTTACTGTAGATGTTATCACCTTATATCTGTCAAAAATAGAGTGCAGTGTAAACAGTCAGTATCACATCATATGGCCTGGTATCACTAATTCAAGGAAAGCATTGTTTGTGGGGTTGAGTCACCATCGTAGTGGACAGTTCTGGACGCAGGAATGCTTTAAGGACGCTTGTGCAGAGCATATGGAGCAGTTTTTCATAGGACAGTTCGTGCGGAGCATTGTGTGCATTGGGCAGTGGAGCAGTTTTCCTTTTATCACATTTGTATATGATGGCACAGTCATTGTTGCAACAGGTGGCGCCAGGAACCTCCCCTCTCCATCAGGTATTGGCAGGATGTTTTGTGATGATGGCTGCATCACGCCCCTCTGATGGTGGTGGCAGTTGCAGTTTCTTTGTGGGTGGGGTTTTTTAAAGAGGTCTGTGTCCCGCCAGTTGACTTTGTTCCGAAATAATGACCCTTGACCAATAATCCTCACTCGACTGAAAACATTAAAATCTGCCCCAACAGTATTTAGGTTATAACATGTCAGTAAATATTAAAACCAAAAACTTCCTTTATTAAAAAAATTAAATAAAAATAAAAATAATAATTAAAACAATGAAAGTTTACAATTTTAAATAATTGCTAATTATATGTCAATATTTGTTATGGTTTACAATATTTAATTTAATATGTTTTGCATACCTTCATAAATAATACTTAGGATAAAATAGGACAGATATACTCTAACAATTTACAAATATAGTTAATTAATAAGTGTGTAGTTTTCAATTAATGTTTTCTCAATGGAGGCCGCAGCCCGTAAAGTCAGCCTTTGGTCAAACGTCAAAGCAGGAATGATTTTTAATTACATAGCACCTCAAATTATGTCAAAAATGTGTTTCTTCCAGATAGCTTCCCCAGTCTGTTTGTAATGAGACTTCAAATGTCGAATTCAAAGGTTAAATATATTCAGGAGAGATTAAAATTACTTTCTATTTATAAACGTCGGAGAAAAAAATAAATAAAAAACTCCTTTTAAATTATAATTAACACATTACTTCATCCCCAGGACCGGAACATGGCACTTTGGTGCGACCCCAATTGTCCTTAATGGGTGTGTCTCCTGATTCTGAAAAGATATTTAAAATTTATTAAACAATGTTCTCGCGCACAAACAAAATCATAAGGGAAAAAACAATCATCTATATAAGAATTATTCCACATTAATTGCCATCCAAGTTATTTGTTTTTAGTTATTATTATTATTATTATTAAAATAAGAGTAGAGACTAAACTATTTAATCTAAAACAATCACACAATTAACATTACCTTTTATAAAAACATTTTATTTGACCTCATTACAAAGATTGATGGCTGTTGGCATTTTTTAACCCGAGAAAGGGAATGAGTCATAGCAACTACAATCAGTCAAAGCCACCCATGCTCTACAAGCATAAGACATGCATCTAAATTTTATAATATCTTAAAACTATACCTCTCTATGTTATTTGTGTATTAATATTCGTTCGTTTTATAGCAAACATAATTTTTAAATATGACGTATTTGCACTCTTGAAGCCAGTTTAAGTATTCAACATTAGTGCTTAAGAAATTTATGTAAGGGGCTTATAAAATCAGTTACGGCAACAATTTATATAATGTCGTTCAATTATTTAACGCAGACAATTGCGGGTTTTAGCGTTAGAAGTTTTATTAGTAATTTTACCGTCTAATTAATTTATCCCGTTTAGCGCTTATTAAACGGCTTAATTTGTTTTATTACATAAATTTGTATTATACAGTTATTTTATTTGCAAAGCAACATTTCAGTATTCATCATTTTTTCAATACACTTTTCTTAAAGATACGTCCGGGACTCTCCTCTATATAAAATTACATACACTCATAACATTATTAACGGGCGGTCGCCGTGTACGCACATTCAAAGTTAAATTGCCGTCATTAAAACCATCGAACAAATGCCATATCTTATTAGAATAAACTAACCTTTTTCACAATATAATCAAGTCCCGTCGTTCAATATTAATTACATTTTAAGTCATTATTTAAACGGTATGATTAATCCGGAAGCTTTAATTCCGACTAGCGGAAGTCATATCAGGTCAAATCATTTAGTCTTATATCATTATTTAGTTATATAAATGGTTATAACTTCACAAAAATACCTAAAGCTAGTATTCTAGCATTATTCATTATTTTGTCAACAAGCTTTCGATCATTTCTGGCTTTTCTTCCACTCGAAGAAATTACAGATGTGTGTTGCACCAGCTCATCTAGTTCGTGACGTTTTTTCACACATGCAAGTTCAACGTTCTTCATCAAAGAGATTAGACACACTGCAGATTGTAATGACGGAAAATAACCTTTTCTACAGCCGTCTTGCATCCAGTCGCAAAGTTCTTTTTTTGTTTCTCGTTTAGCCTTTGTAGGTAAAATCCCTATAGCCACAGCGCATGCGTTCCCAATTTGTTTATCCAGCGTCATCCCATCTAAACTCAACGGAATCCCATTCGGGTCAAACCACTGTGTTTTGAGTTCAAATAGAGTGTCCATGTTTCGTCTTAATTATTAACTCAGGTATTTTATAGCTTATTGATTTGTATTATATTATATTATATTGTAAATTATCATAGTTCAGTTGTATTAATATTTAAATGAAGTGACGTCTCACTTATAACAGAATTAATCAACTGTTCTCGTCGCGGTCCCTTTAAGATTTTACCGTAACGTTAGAGTTTCTTCACCGATCAGACGGCATACACACAACGGACAGACAAGACATGTCGTTTTGTACGACATATCAACACATAAATATCCGGATGTCAACTGCGCTACCCCAGCTTCAACAGTTTCTTTGTCTTTGAATTTTAATCACGAATATTCAATAGACCTATTGGCTTGATCTAAAGCGTCGTATCAAATATGCTTTAGTCAGCCCGACTTACACGAGTTGAGTCAATACATCTTATCTCTTATATCTTGTCTAAAAATGTCAATATCCAATTATTCATAGACCTATCGATTAATCTTAAAACGGCGTACTAAATCCGTTTTATGTCAATCTGACTTCCTATAAGTTGAGTCCTTTGTCCCTAGAAAATGAAGCAGTCGATCCTCCCGCAGCTTTAATCGGCAACACTTATTCAAGGATCTTCGTTATCTAATTACCCAAGAATCTATTACTCATAAAAACAAAGTGTTTGTCTCTCCCGCGCATCAGGCAGGGATCAAGACAAAGATGCTTTTTGAGCCGACTTCTCTCAACTTAAATATGTATGGACGTAAAACCAATGCCCATACATCTACCGCTTGGTTACAACAATAATGTTTCCCCAGCTGATTTACTCTCAACTTCAACAACTTAATCTTAATCTTAACCTCATATACACAGACTTCAAATCAATTATCTACGTATCTATCGTCTGTAAAAACCAAATTGTAAAGACAAAATGTTTCCCAGACTGACTTACAAGCGATCGCTATTCAATTCAATGTGCACCACAAATATGTATACTTCAAATACCGTAGGAAATTCCACAATTATTGACTCCATACAACCAAACAACTTAAACTTCTACCTCTGCTCACACAAATCTCACCCTTGATTTGGTTATCTTACAAGAACGCATGGCGGCCGGAGCGCTCCTAGACAGAAAGAATTCCTCAAAACGTGGATAAGATCTCCACTTACCTCAATTAATATGGCCAGGAATTCAAACCGTCCGCGAACGCAACAACCGTCAAACGCCTTGCCGTCGGAGGTCACCAACTGAAGAAGGTATATTAAAATCACCAACTGAGGGGTGTAGTTAATCCATAACTTTTTGCGTGTCCAATAAACCAACTGGTGAGATGAGAAATGAACAGAGTTTCCTGCGCAGGATAATTCTTAAAGGAGATCTCCTGTTGCACCATTGAATCAAACTCCGACAAGTTCTGATCAACAATGCACACCCTCCTCTCGAAGGGCCAGCCTTTTATTACAATTCAGTCTCCAAGCAGAATATCTCTCCCTTCATGAATGAGCAAATGTGTTATACAGTTGAAGGACATGTCAAACAATAGAACTCTTAGTGCAGTTGCAGCTGTCTTCGTCTCTAGCCAAAATATGTATATTTTCAAGGCACTTTTCATATTCTTCTTCATAACAAAATCTCACTTTATCATTTGACCCAAAAGCACCAATGACCGTGACTAATGGAAAAGCAAAACAAGTTCTGTTCAAGACCACAATGTACGTGTACAAAATAAAACAAGAAATTCTGGACCAATCAGTGTATAGCAAAATCAAGGGCGAAAATATGTTTTCGTACAAAGTGATGAGAAGGAACTTTTCTAGACTAAATAATATGGTCCCAGCTTTAACCCAGAACATACGAGGTCAACATCATGTGCCCTGCTCAGGACACAAGACACTTTGACAAACTTAAAATGAAGAATTAAATGTTCATGATCAGTAACAATAATCGATATATGAAAATAGGTATTAAAATGTTATAATATCCTTCAATATATATATATATATATATATATGTATATATATGTGTGTATATATATGTGTATATGTATGTATATATATATATGTGTATATATATATGTGTATATGTATGTATATATATATATGTATATATATATATGTGTATATATATATGTGTATATGTATGTATATATATATATGTGTATATGTATGTATATATATATATGTGTATATATATGTATATATATATATGTGTATATATATGTATATATATATATGTGTATATATATGTATATATATATATGTGTATATATGTGTATATATATGTATATATATATATGTGTATATATGTGTATATATATGTATATATGTGTATATATATGTATATATATATATATGTGTGTATATATATGTATATATATATATATGTGTGTATATATATGTATATATATATATGTGTATATATATGTATATATATATATATATGTGTATATATATGTATATATATATATGTGTATATATATGTATATATATATGTGTATATATGAATAAAAATTTTTTTTTTAAAAAAACTATATATGAATAGATAAGTCTGATGCCAGTGAACATTTTGAGCGGTTGAAAGTGAAAAAAATATTCATAAATGACTTAAGTTATCACACTTCAAAGGAAATGCCAGATTTTGGCAAAAATTACAAGAATTTAATCAATCTATAATAACGCCCAGGGGATATATATATATATATATATATATATATATATATATACATATATATATATGCGTGTACGTGTATATATATATGTGTGTATATATATGTGTATATATATATATATATATATATATATATATATATATATATGAGTATGTGTATATATATGTGTGTTAGTGTATGTGTATGTGTATGTGTGTATGTGTATATATAAATGTATATGTATAATTTTTCAAATTTCTTGAAGCATCTAGCATGTTATGGTTTTCCCTATAGGCTGTTGGCAGGGGTACCTTTGGAGTTGTCTTCAAAGCTGTATGGAAAGGGAAGGATGTGGCAATCAAGACCATTGAGAGTGACAGTGAAAGAAAAGCTTTCCTTGTTGAGGTACTTCCAATCTGCAATAAAAGCTACATACAGCCTTGAATGAAACATTACAACAGTTTTTCGGAAGCAAAAGACAAAATACCTTGAGTTCATTTGTAAGATGAGAACTTAATAGGAATATATTCATTTTCTGTCTGGCCCTTTTTCTCTTCATACAGCTTCGGCAGCTCTCACGAGTGAATCACCCAAACATTGTTAAGCTATATGGTTCATGTGACAATCCTGTAAGTATGCAACACTTATCACCTTGTTTGGGGGGACAAAAAAGTTATTGTCATTTTACACTTTATATCTTGCATTGATAGTTTTTTCCAATTCATACACATCCTCACCGCATGCAAGCACACACACACAAACCGACACACACGCAGAGCTACTGTTGGCTAACTGTAGGTAACTGCAGCTGCTGCGAGCCATACTGCATGCATGTGCCAAGTATGGTACATTTATGCTAGAAAAAAACGGTAGCATGCATGCTAAAATATGGTAGCAAGCATTTTACCTTACCAGGTGTTTTAAAATGCCATCTTGAGTAAAACATTGAGTTCAGTTGTACTTTATAATTTTACTCAAGTTATTCGTTCCCATGCACTTTAACAGGCGTTCACAATCCATTCACATACCGCGGCGTAACTCGTCCGGCCAGCACAGCTGCAGATAGATAGTAGTTTAAATTTTGCCTTCTAAGCATGTCTCTAGACTGACTTTTATTGCAGCCCTCGTTTTCCTCTTGTAATACAGTACTATCAAGAGGAAAATGAGTACCACCAGACCCAAAAACAAAGAGCTAACATCAATAAAGCCTGCGCTTCCAGGACCCCTAGGCAATGCCACGGCGCATGAAGGTAGCGATTAAGGCAAAGGGAATCAAACCAACTTTTGAAGATTGACATCGTTTTAAAAATGCCATCCATCCATCCATCCATCTTTTTTTCCATGCAAAACACTGGGAAGTATGCATGGTCATTTCTTCACATTCAAATTTTTTGACATTTGACAATTTTTGACTGTTTTTATGGGTTTTATGAGCTGGAAGCTGAATTAATGTAAAGATAAACAAATAAATTAAATTAATAATAATAATAATAAATTGATGTTATCTTAGTTTCTTGTGCAGTTATTTTTTCAAGAACGTAAAGCCTGCCACGCTATAAGCTCAAAGTTTGAACCCACGTTAAACTAAAGAAAAAAAAAGAAAAGAAAAGACAGTTGGAAGAATACATGCTTTCTACATTTTGGCCACAATCTTTTGCTAATTTATATATGGTCACCAGTAGTATATCCAAATTACAATGTCTATATACCTTAACAATGGTGAAGGGAAGACGTGCGCGTGCTCCTCATACAGCAAGGACGCCGCCGACACCTCCCTCTCAGGCGTGCCTTGTCAGCCTGCATCCGGAATACTTCAGAAACTGTATTTCTTTGGCTTGGTGTCGTAAACATCTTGCTCGTTTCCAAAAATCGGAAATTAATTTTAGCGCGTGAAGTCCTGCATGAGTGGGTGACGTCAGTACGCTGGTGCCCGTATAATGTTGCATTCAAGTGCTTAATGGAAAATCATCAACTCTTCCACTCCCGCACAGTCACAACGTGCTTCAGAACCGAAACATAGCACCATTTGATTTTACGTGAATCGGTGCTCGAAAGTACTGACCCAAATCGGTCAATCCCACAAAAAGCACAGTTTTCGGTACCCAGCCCTAATTGTATACAATATAAACAACATAAAATGCGCCCGGGAGATTTCACAGGATTTAAAATAGAAGCTAAACAAATTAGATTAGCTAAAGAGGCGGAATCAGCCGAATTGATAAAGATGATGTCACTTCACTTCTACAATATTTATTGAGTCTAAAGTGACGATGGAAGTGTGGGTAAAATAAAACGTCGGACCGATGATTACAAGTTGGTTTGGCTTGAAAAAAATGGCGGACTGACGATGACGAAAGGGGACGCTAGACGAAGACAAATGAAGAATGACTAACCATCAAAAATATGTAAAATGCCCATCTCTCTTCCTTACCTTCTCAACTGTGAGTTTTGGCTAATGGCCAGCTCATGCATCATTCCATACAGAAACACGACTGGGTACTTCAGAAGCTCCATTGTGCTTATCAGAGTCAGACTCTACAATAACAACCTTGTTACTGCACCCAATTTACCACCATCCTCAATCAAACATCGTCTGTCATCTATAGACTGACAAGCTCTCTTTTTAATCTGGCCTAAGTAGTCACACACAATCTTACCTTAAAAAAGATGTACATTACACAGTTTTCACATTTTTATTCCACTTTTACCAACCTGCTTTAACCTGTACTGCTATAACACTTGAATTTTCCTTGATGAAAGGAATATTTTCTCATCTTTTTGAATTGATTACCCAACATTAATGTAACATGACTTTGTTTTTCAATTCTCAGGTCTGTTTGGTCATGGAATATGCGGAATGTGGCTCTTTATATAACCGTAAGTCATTTTTTGTTTTTTGATGTCGCTTTGAGTAACATCAATTTGCTAATATTTACTCCGCTTTTACAGTGAACATAAAAAGTTTACACACCTCTCTTGAAATGCTAGGTTTTTGTGATGTAAAAAAAATAGATGAAAGCTAGAGCTGCGCAGGAGCTAGGGCCCTTCCAACGCTAGCCACGTTGTAGTACTGGCACTTTAAGGTACTGTCAGGATAAATAACCCTTTACATGCCCCAGAACGGATATTGTGACTTTTTGGCGAAGGGCTTGGCCATTACGGTGCCACAAAGTCTGATGATCACTGTGACAATAAAAGCTGCTTTAACACGTTTAAGACAATTTTTTTTCTTAGATGATTTTCTCCAAGCGGGTTTACCAGATCTACCTCTTATTTGCTCAGAAGAGTGTTTTGGCCTTCATGATGCAGGGATGTGATTTTTCCGCTAATTCGCGGAATTCCGCTTTTTTTTATCTCCCCCCAAAAAAAAAAATCCGATTTTTTTTTTTTTTTTTTTTTTTAGTAGTTCATTGTGTATGCACATGACTCCGACAGATAACATCTTCTGCTATAACAAAGACATTTGTGGTATGCTCTAATATGAGTTACTTTTCATTTGGTCATGATACAATTATTTGTTCATGAAATTTGAACTCTTCAACATTATTTATGTGTTAACTTAGTAATCACATTAGTTAGATATGATGATATTCTCAGTGATAGTTTTTAAAAGCAAAGGCAGTCCAATGTTTTTGAATGTGACTGACTTTGAGTTGACTAAAACTGCCATTTTATATGGGATAGTTCAATATACATTGAAAATTTATGCTGTTGTTTTGTCTATTTCTTTGTCATGTGAGTGCATTGAAAGTACTTAAAAACACGGAAAGCCCATGAGCTCCGGGGGGCCCCCAGACCCCTGGCTAAGTTTTCAGATAATTTCACTTTGGTCAAATCACATCCCTGATGATGTTACAACACGAAGTGTTGAAGAACAATGTGGACGTGGCAGCGCACTCTTTGCCAAGAAAACCACACCAATTTTGAGGCCCTTAACATACACAAAAACTCATGAAACAAACATGTGGCCGAGCAAAATGAGCAATACTTTTACGCCCAATTCACGCTGACTGCGGAACGGACACGGTGCGTTTTCCGTACGGCCACCGCAAGGCATAGAAAGCATTCAAGTCTGCGTGTCAATTCACACCAGCTATGTATGCGGTGTAAAAGGGATGCGGCGCTGCGGAAGGTTTCCGCAAGCGTTCTATTTTTTCTGGACACCGCATGCGGATTTTCATGAAGCTAAAGAAATTGCACGAGCTGGACAGAAAGTCGAACGTCGGCATCAAGGTGGATCCGGTATATTTCAAAATAAAATAATTTTTGGGGAGGGAAGCTAGCTAACTACAAAGCATGACATTTAACTCTTTGACTGCCAGACGTTTTCAGAAACGGGATGTCGCCAGTGCCAGCCGATTTAAGCATTTTGACTGATCTTTCAAGGTCCACAGAAAATGTTGTGTTTGGACTATGGAAACACACATACTACCAAATGAAAGATTGAACTCTCATCTTTCATCAGAAAAATGATGCCACAAACACCTAAATAGTGCTTTACTTCTGTAAAACACTATCACCAACAATGAAAAAGTGTTTTTAGATTGCAAAATAAGTTTATTTCCATTCAACAGTGTAACAATTTGACAAAACAATTTCGCAAACTATTTACAAATGTGTACAACTGTGGTACTATTTACAATTATGTGGATGTTTCAAATACAGTTTTTCTTTTTGTAACACTCCCCTGCGTGCAAGGAGAGGGAGCAGGATTTGTACAACAGAGTAGTTTCACTGCGATTGTCCCTTTCGCGTGCAGACGTTACACTTTCTTAACGGCCTTTTTTTCCGGGGAATAGCAAGTAGCAGACTGTACCCACTCCTCCGAATATGCATTGGACTCGGGGTACTCTTCGTCGTCCGATTGAACGTCCGCCTGTGCAGAAGTGCTCGGTTGTGCTCCGCATTTTCCGGTGTTAGCATCGCAAGCCGGTGAACCTTTATGACGTCGTCATAGCCGCCGCGTCAACGCTTCCAACTTCGGCATCAACTTCGGAGTCACCATCATCATCATCGATGATGATCATCGTCGTCCTCAATGTGCTCTTAAGCGTTGGTCGATGCCTTTCGTCTTTGAAAAAAATTCCCAAGTGTGAGCTGCTTGCAACCGGTCGCCATTGTTCGCTTCCTCAGCCATCTAGCGCCGCCTCACGTCTTCTACTGCCGCGTCAATGCTTCCAACCTCGGAGTCACCATCATCATCATCGATGATGATCATCGTCGTCATCAATGTGCTCTTTAGCGTTGGTCGATGCTTTTCGTCTTTGAAAAAAACTGCTCGAGCGTGAGCTGCTTGCAACCGGTCGCCATGTTCTCTTCCCTTCCCCAGCCATTGTCCCCTCTAGCTCCACCTCATGTCTTCTACTGACGCCTACCCAATCTTGTCAAAAGAGAGTCATTGCTGCCATCTAGGGGCCAAAAATAGTCATTAGGCTAACTAGATCTGCTTGAAACTTTCACCACAGCTGGCCAAGGCTTTCCTCCACCCGTTTCAAAAAAAAAAAAAAAAAAAAAAAGGATGTCGTCTTTTAACGTCATTGGCGGCCCTCCGTAGGTTTTTACTTGACGTCTTTTAACGTCCATGGTAGTCAAAGAGTTAAGACAAAAAACGAGCTCAGATTAAATGAAACACGACAAAATAACACTATTTAAACTTAAAACGTACATACCCATGGTAGAAGTCACAGTAATAATGTCCAAAGGCATATCGATGTGACAACAGGCAATTGTGGCTATTGTTTACCATTTTATTAACATTTAATTTTATTGTGAACTCAACTCTCCAGCGTGAACGACTGGGATTTTGTGGCCTGTCGGTGTGAATTGCTGTCCGTGCGGATGCCGTACGGAAAACGCACTGCGTCGGTTTCGAAGTCAGTGTGAATTGGGCGTTAGTGTTTTGCGCCATTAAAAAAAAGACTCACTAGAGCCCCGACTAATTTTTTAACAAAGTAACCCTGGTTGTACTTTTCAGTAAGATCTCCGAACATTTTGAGGTGTATGAAGGAGCCCAAGACCTACAAAAAGTCTCTTTGAGCCATATGCTAAAATGAACAGCAAGTGAGCTCCGAATTTTTGAATCCCTGATTTTTGCACAATTACAGGGGACATACTACTACTGTATACTACTAATATTACTTTCCCACTTTTGTTACACGTTTCATCTGATTGACTTGAAACTTGGCCTTAACCATGTGAAAACGTGGGACAACAGGGGAAAAATGTACAATTTTTTAAATACAGCACTATATAATGGGGCGGGGCATCAAATCTTGTGTTTCATATTTCCTTCGCCACAAAACAAAACTCCCCTGTACAAGCGCCAAAAAATCCCAAACGTTACATGTATATTAACAGTCACGACCTGAATGTATCAATACGATAATATTTCACTATAAATATAGCTTTTTTTGTTTTCATCTGCAGTTGAACAGATCCAGGTGAAAACTTGTCAGAATAGCCTTAATAGGTTGATTATGTCTCAGACGGATAACTGTAACTTCGGCAAAGGGTGTGGCCATTACAGTGCCGCAAATCCTGATGATCCACCGTGACAATAAAAGATAATCCTGTCTTTTCAAAACTTCACATATTTGATGAGAGTCCAAGCCTGAAGACATCTACAAACGTCGTCAGAGTAGTAGTGCCACTTACTGGCAAAAGAAAATTTGGTTTAAAAATTATTATTTTAACTCTTTCACTGCCACTGACGTTTAAAGACGTCATGTAAAAACCTACGCTTCACTGCCAATGACGTCAAAAGACGTCATCCAATGATTTTTTATTTTTTTTTGAAACGGGTGCTGGGAAGGCTTGCGGAGCTCTCCTGAAAGTTTTAAGCAGGTTTTTTGAGCCTAATGACTATTTTTGGCCCCTAGAGGGCAGCGATGACTCTCTTTTGACAAGATCGGGTGGGCGTCAGTAGAGGCGGAGCTAGAGCGTTGAGCAGGAGATCAGAATGGAAAACAAAGGAAAAATGGTGGCCGGTCGCGAGGAGCTAACGCCAGAGCCGTTTTTTTCAAAGACCAAAAGCATCGCTAAAAAAGCACATTGTTGATGACATGATCATCATCGATGATGAAGATGAGGGTGGTGACTCCGTGGTTGGAAAGCATTGACGCGGCAGTAGAAGACGTTAGATGGAGCTAGATGGAGGAGGGAACGGGCAATGGCGAGCGTTTGCAAGCAGCTCTACACTTACAAGACGAAAGGCATCGACCAACGCTAAAATAGTACATTGATGACGACGGTGATGATCCTCGATGATGATGAAGGTGAATCCGAGCTTGACGGCGAAATTGGAACCGCTGACGCGGCGGCTATGACGGTGTCGTAACGCGGAACGCAACCGAGCACGCACAGGCGGACGTTCGATCGGACGACGGAGAGTGCCCCGAATCCAATGCATATTCATCGGAGGAAGTGTGTACAGTCTGCTACTTGCTTTTTATTCCCCGGAAAAAAAGGCCGTCAAGAAAGTGTAACGTTTGCACGCAAAACGGACAAAGCGAAAGTGAAAGTAAAGTGTTGTGCGAGTCCTGGCGTCTCCTTGCACGCAGGCGAGCGTTACAAAAGGAAAACTGTATTTGAAACATCCACATAATTGTAAGTGGTACCACAGTTGCACACATTTGTAAATAGTTTGCGAAATTGTTTTGTCAAATTGTTACACTGTTGAATGGAAATAAACGTATTTTGCAATCAAAAAACACTTTTTCATTGTTGGTGAAAGCGTTTTACAGAAGTAAAGCACTATTTAGGTGTTTGTGGCATCATTCAGGACAAAAAGAAGTGTACAATTCACTAGAGTGCATGAAATAACATCGTTTCACAAAAAGCTCTTTTTCTCCGTTTTTTGTTTCAAAAGAGAGAATTTCGGTGAAAGTAACCATTTTCTATTGTTGATTACTGAAGAACGGAATAAGGTAGAAACAAACTTTTTTTTCTGATGAAAGCCGAGAGTCCAATCTTTCATTTGGTAGTATGTGTGTTTCCATAGTCCAAACACAACATTTTCTGTGGACCTTGAAAGATCACTCAAAATGCTTAAATCGGCTGGCAGTGGGGACAACCCGTTTCTGAAAACGTCTGGCAGTGAAAGAGTTAAGTGTCTTTCTCCTAGTGGGTTAACCAAATCATCATATTTGCTTGGAAGAGTGTTTTTAGTCTTCAAAAGTAAGTAAGTAAGCTGAAAGTAGGGATGCATGATAATGCTATTTTCAACCAATACGATAAACCAATAATTTAGAAAGTGCCAATGCTGATAACCGATAAGTAAGCCGATAATTGTTTGCAAAATGAACTTGAATACAAATATACTTTCGAGTCCTACTATAAGTCTAACATGCACAAATACATTGAAACGTTGTGTAAAGCACCATGGAGCTGAATTTTGTTGATATAGCTGCTTCAAAGACAACCAGTAAATCATATTGAGTTTGCCAAAACAAAACAGTCATGTTTTAAAAATGGGTAACATTTTGGGGAGACACAGTAAAGATAGCCCACACTGGCGACTGCAATGTCACCATGATGCATCTTCTGTGAACACGAGGTCGAGCGTAATTATGATGTCACAAATATGTTACACTACCAAAGGACAGGGATGAAGAGTTGGGCGCAACTTGAGCCACAACAGATGGGCCAATGCGGTAAGTCTATTATTATCAGCGGCTTTCTTTATTATCTGGTTTATCTGTATGATGTCATATTGGTTAATAATTGCCGATATTTATCGGCCAATTTCTTTATCATCTGGTTTATTTGTATGACGTCGAATTGGTCGATAATTGCCGATATTTACCGGCCACCGATATAATTGTGCATCCCTGGTTGAAACACTGTTTTCATTTTTTTTTGCCTATTACAGAGGTCAGATTTTAAACAACTCTACTACCACAGATTTGACCCGATTGCCTTGAATCTTTAAATATTTTATCGAAAGATGTTCCAAAACATTTTATTTGCTGGATGCTCCTGTTGTGGATACACGCTGTTTGCCAAGAAAAATCATGCTGATTTGGTAGTCTAACTTGCATGAAAACTCATTAAATTTTTAATGCACAAGCCTGTCAAAAAACCCGAAATAATCCATATATAAAGTTTTATTGTGCCATTTTCAAAAAATTCTAATTCCAATGTGCCATGTCTGCGAGGGCCCTTTATAACTGCTCGCAGGTCTAGTTTAACTTAGGTTCATGTTTTTAATGTCACAAAAAAACAGAAATGTTAACAGGGATGTTTAGACTTTTTATATCCACTATAAATGTACAGTAGCTATGTCAACACCTTTTAAAGAAATGCACATCTGTCTCTTGTCACTGCCAGTCCTGCACAGTGCTGAGCCGCAGGCACCCTACACAGCCTCCCATGCTATGAGCTGGTGTCTACAGTGTGCCCAGGGGGTTGCTTATCTGCATGCCATGAAACCAAAGGCATTAATTCACAGAGATCTCAAACCACCAAAGTAAGCTGATTTAAGATGATGCACAATGTAAATCCCAGTAATATTTCCTTCTTATTTCACTAGCATAGTATTCCTATTTTCTTGTAGATTAATATACATTGTGTAACCAAAACGCTCCTAAATTTCATCTAAAGGCATCAATCATGACAAATTTGGAGCAGATTTTTTTAAGGCACAAGTCAGAAAGCAAAGCACAGGAATGATGATAATCCATGGACACAGAAACTGGTGCATGAACAGACAGCTGACCCACAACCATCAATTTCCTGTGGCTATCCATCCATTCATTCATTTTCTTATGCATATGGAAAGGGTAGACTACTTCCCCAAAAAACAGTAGAGTCACAGTTGAAGTACCCCAAGCAGTAAAGCACAGAATTTCCTCTCCATAGGAACTTGTCCAGCTCTTCTGGGGCTATGCCA
>NC_135432.1:46447207-46452207 GCF_051991255.1 Vanacampus margaritifer | reverse complement strand
ATTTGTAAGAAAATAATCAATTCTTGAAAAAGACCAGTGCACAGCGGAAAATAAGGTGAATTCCTTCTTATTTGGGTTTTTAAGTCTCCAGCTGTCGACGAGGCCAAAATCATCCATATATTCCCCTATTACTTTAGTAGATTGTTATAGCCTTATACATGTTGTATTATTAGAACGGTCTATTAATGGATTTAAGACTGTGTCTCCTCCAATAATAATAGTAGAGTTCGCTGCTAAATCAAACAGCTGAGAGAAAAATTCATGGAAAAAGGCCGGATCATCATTATTAGGGGCATATAAATTACCAAATGTATATATTTTATTAAATATAGTGACCTGAATAATAATGTATCGGACCTCTGGGTCTGTTATTGTATTATTTAGAGTAAAGAGTAAATTCTTATGTATGAGTATACAGACTCCTCTTTGTCTACCGTTATAAGGGGCAGAGTACGCTTGGCTAAAATTCTTATCAATAAGTAATTTTTCTTCAGATTTTTGTAGGTGGGTTTCTTGTAGGAGGCAAATATCTGCTTTTAATTTTAAGAGATGGTCTAAAGTTTTTATTCTTTTTGCCTGTGAGCGAGCGCCACAAACATTCCAGGACACCAGAACTAATTTATGCATACAAACAATATAGACTCAGTCCTGTGTATATATCTGCATAGGCCATTTGTCAATATTGGCATGTTATAGGATAGAATCAAAGTGGTTAGGTGATTTATGTAATTTGTGTAAAATATGAGGTGACGTGTAAGTAAATATAACAGTGAAAAAACGGGTAGGGAGGTGAAAGTGAAGGAAGTTAGCAGGGGATTAAACATAAAAATACACCAGTAACTGGTAACCTAAGCGAGATTTTTTGTTTAAATATACTTTAGATATAGTTATGTATTAATAATATATTTATAATATAGCCTAAACATAATGAGTATTCATATTTTAGGTTTTTATAACGACATATACAGTATATGTATTAATCTAATAATTAAACAAAGTTTTAGTTCCACCAATGCCATTTAGAACAGCCAGGGAGTGGAGTTGGGGTTCCGGAATAGTTGGCCATCGATGTATAGCTTATCGACGACCATCGTAGTCCGTTTACCCTCCTGCCTATTTTGTTTCATTATAGGAAACAATACCTTTCGCCGCTCATTAATCTCTCTCGGGAATTGGACATTCATTCCAAATGAGGTCTCTTTAAGCTCCCGTCCTTTACTTTTAACGAATTATTTCTGTTCAAAATGCTCAAACTTGGTGATAATAGGACGGGGTCTGTTGCCCCTACGGGCTCCAAGCCGATGTACCCGGTGAAAAGAGATGTTATTTACCGTCTCCTGAGGAATTTTCAACGACGCCGTCATAATTTTTTTTATCTCAACCTCTGGATTGTCAGAGGTATTCTCGGATATACCTGAGAATATTAAATTCTCCCGCATGCCACGAGATTGAACATCCAGAACAACGGTTTCCAACTCGGCTGAAACAGCCGCGAGTGAAGAGCATAACTCGGCATTATCCCGTTAGAGGTCACTTACCTGTTGGCTGACGAATTCCAAGCTTACCTTTAATTCTTTGACGTCCTCGCTGATTAGGGAGAGGACATCTAATTTTTTATTTATGGACTCCAGCATACTGACCGAAACGTCCGTAGTGGCTAGGTCGTCCGTGTCCGTCGCTGAATCATTTTCCCTCTTTTTCGAAGGTTTTCTCGACGGTTTCTCGACGGAAGAATCCTCCATCGCGCAGCTGTAAAAATATCCGTCGATGAAGCGTTCAAGGTCCTCCATGCTGGGTGATATTCCAAATCTGTCGGATGAAGAAGAGAAGAAAAAAGACAAGATATATGATGGTTAAATTCGGATTAGTTTAGCACAATAGAGCTAGTTATATCTTAGCAGCCGGGCGCCGCCATGTTGGGGTTTCCCGGTCTCGCTGTAGGTCTCGCGATAGTCACAGCATCTCGCGCAAGCGTCCCTTGGAAACAACTTTTCCAAGAGTCTCAACAGTCCTTTGCTTTAACTACTAGACCATTGCCTTAGAAAAACCTGTGACATGGTATGTATTTGTACTGAATAATGCGGTATAATAAAGCTGTCGTTGAATTTGCTGAATGCCATTTGAATCATATGAATGAGTGAATTTTGTCATTGAAAATATGGAATAATTTAGGAAAAAAACTTAACAGCATTCATCATTCACACAAAGAATAGGAATAACAAACATTTACAGTTGTGTCGGAGAGTTGGGAGAGCACAAAATATTTTCTTGCTCCTGGGGGGACGTAACAAAAAATAATTGAAGCACTGGGCTAATGACATAACCTCATGTGATTACAGTATTTGAATGTTTGTGTGTATTCCTCAGGCAGTAACTACAGTGAAAAATGTGATGTGTTCAGTTGGGGCATTATCCTATGGGAGGTCCTCACACGCAAAAAACCCTTTGACGAGATTGGTGGTTCAGCATTTTGTATCATGTGGGCTGTCCACAGAGGTGAGTGTCCTGTATCAACAATATGCATATTTTTTCTTCCTTATAAATGCAATTAAAAACTTAACGCTGAGAGACAGTTTGCTACCTTAATCAAGTGTTTCCTTTCAAAATGGGAGAAACCATTACTGAAGATGAATTATACACACTTTTTGGCAAAAAATAATTTAGTATCAACTAAGGGCAATAAAGCAGCCACATTTCATATTCTCTCTTTTTTTCCAGTCATAATTGAACAGTCAATTTGGAACTTGTTTAATGCATTTTGGTAAGCCTTTGGAACAGCTGTAAATATGTAAATAAATTTGTATACACTTCAATTTACAATAGATTATTGATCATAGTTTAGTCTGATTTATAATTGGAATAAATATTAAATGAATCATGTTTTTCTCCTATTTATTCCTTGAATGAAGAAACACATTTTTGAAGACATTTAAAACCCATCTTTGTGAACCAGAGTAACGTAAATTCACTTTCCATCATTCTGAAAGTTTGTTTGAGGTATGTTTTTTTCTCATTGTTAGATCTCCTTATTTCCATATAATTAAGTTCATTCACATAACATTTTTCAGGACCTCTTAATCAAACAATAATTGGTGGATCATGCCCATCTATTTTAGTACCATTACCACCAACCATTCAACTGTGATGTACCATTTAGTACTGCACTCAGTGCTGGCTGTAGCTAATGTGGCGCTCAAGGCAAGATTTTATTTGGCACCCCATCCCATCGACAATTTACATAGCTTACAAGAGAAGTTAAATTTTTAACATTGTCTATATTGTATAAGATAATGTCATACAATTTAAAATATAAAATGGAACATTTTCTTCATTTTGTGACAGTTTTTCATTGGTGTCAAATCATGCGAGTGACACCTAATTTTATTGGACAAACCTAAAAGCCCAAAAATTTGACCTATTTCTCCAATTTTTCCTTCTCTTTTTTTCTTCCCTCATCTTTCTTTCTTCCCCGTGCTCTGGACAGTTTTGGTCATTTTGACAAATTCACAAAGTCCTATGGGGCAGGGCTCTACACTAACTTTTTAGCACTGGTGCTACCAACTTTTTCAGTTGCACTGCACAGGATTTGGTCAGACCCTTTTTAGGAGATGTACAGCATGACCATATTAGCTGATGTATAGTCATCTCATTTTGCATACTGTCATATGACTAAAACATTGACAGTGACTCAAGATATGATACTTAAAAAAAATATTTTACTGTAACAAGAACTGTCTGCAACAAGCAGCGGCTGGCAAAACAGCTAAATTGTTTTATGTACCGTTAAAAGATGACATTGGGGGAAAAAAAGGATTTGATTCTGTGAACATTATTTTGTTCAACACAGAGGGGGTCCACCTCTTATATAGCAAGGCTTCCTTCCCCTTTGGAAAAGCAAAGCTTCACTACCTGCCTATCAGATCAGTGTTTTCCCAACCGAGGGCACGTGAGCACATTGCAAGGGTATGTGGAAACTTATTAAAGCTCAGATGATGAAGAAACAGTACTATAACTGAATATTATTATTTTTCTGTGTTTTGTTTAATGGCTGTTTAAAGGGAACTAATGTAAAGGAGCTCCAGTTTTTGGTGGGAAATGTTACAATAATTATATATAAGAAAGGCAGGTTTAATCTTAATTTTGATTAATTGACATACCAACTACTAGAATGGAGGATGGAAGCCCAAGTCATTTGATTAGGTATTAG
The DNA here is from genome assembly GCF_051991255.1 of Vanacampus margaritifer. Classification (NCBI taxonomy): domain Eukaryota; kingdom Metazoa; phylum Chordata; class Actinopteri; order Syngnathiformes; family Syngnathidae; genus Vanacampus; species Vanacampus margaritifer. The sequence continues at coordinate 46,448,000 of NC_135432.1, read as the reverse complement.
TGACTAGATGTACCATTCATTGTAATTAAGTAAAATGGCTTAAGTGATATTTCACCCAATTGTTCTTCTTGATATGTGAGCTTTTATAGATTGATAGAAAGCCCACATTGTTCACATATTTGCAAATTTTAACGTTTATTGCATTGATGGACTTTTTTTTGGAGTTTGAAATTTCCTACTGCATTTGAAAGCAGCTTGCGTCTCGTGGTCATTTTTTACACTGCCGTTCACTGCCTACACTCTTCTTCTGTTCCTTTCGGCTTTTCACTTCAGGGGTCGCCACAGCGATTCAGTTGCCTCCATCTAACCCTCTGCATCCTCTGCTCTCACACCAACTACCTTCATGTCCTCTTTAACTACATCCATAAACCTCCTCTTTGGTCTTCTTCTAGACCTCCTGCCTGTCATTTGGAAACTCAGCTTTATCTCCAAAGCCTCTGACATGTTCTGTCCCTCTGATGTACTTATTCCTTAACCTCAGCATCTTCATCTCTGCCACCTCCAGCCCTGCCTCCTGTCTTTTCCTCAGTGGCACTGTCTTCAGACCAAACAACATCGCTGGTTTCACCACAGTTTCCTTTCATTTTAGTTGAAACTCTTCTCTCACACATCACACCTGACACTTTTCTCCACTAATTCCAGCCTGGCTGCACACGCTTATTCACTTCTTTTCCACACTCTCCATTGCTCTGGACTGTTGACCCTATATACTTAAACTCCTCCAGCTTCTTGGTCTCTTGTCCTTGTAACCTCACTCTGCCAGTGTAAATTATTACTATTATTTATTTTTATT
>NC_135432.1:46432207-46437207 GCF_051991255.1 Vanacampus margaritifer | reverse complement strand
CAATAATCTTTTGTCGCTGTGACCCGCCATTTAGTTGTAGGCTGCCTAAATTTTGGCGATAGACATACAGTGTACCTGATTTTGACTTCACTTGAAGTAAAGCATGCTGTTAGCTGAGGCTTGATGTGTAGCATTGTGGTATTTAAAAATAATGTTTAGATGTGATCATTTTTGTTGTCCACAGGCCCATTTACTGACTATACAATCAGAAGTAACAAGAGTGAGGGCAACCCAGAAGAACAAAACCCATTTGGCCAAGAGGAAACCCTGAAAGGTTTTGAGGCCAGGTTTCCACTCCAGTTTAAACAGTCAAAGGTAATAAAAGTATAGCATTTAATGTGACATGGTTAGAGAGTTACCATTTATGACTAGAACCTTTCCTTCTACCCATTTAGCCTGCGACATTGCGAACTGGTCTATCCAGGGTGTCCAGTGGGGGCAGTCAACCGCGACTCTCCCAAAGCCCCACTTCCTGCTCCAGCCCAGTATTCACTAGCAGTCAGTCAGAGTTGAGGATGACGATTAGCCCCCCAGGTAGGTTGCTTTATCGGATTCTTGCAAATGGCAACTGATGACAAAGAGTGCAACTGCCTCTTGAAGCCAAAACCAAATTAACAGCTTCTTAATTGAGCGGGACCATGCAGTGTAGCTAAGGAGTATACAGAATTACAGGATTTCCTGTGCTTTTATTAATTTTGTATTTGGGCACAGGGAAATTGCAAATAATATTGTCACAGTTTGAAGGTGGCAATATGTCTGAAAATGAGACAAATGGGGGGATAAGAAAAGTAAAATTGTGATTCTGCTGAATTGTAGGTTTACTCAGAGTAACCTTAATGATAATATATATCGGGGATGTGCAACTTAAACAATGAAGGTTGCCACAGATTTTTATCAGCACTACCGAGGGACGACATAGAACCATGCACTTGCTAAACAGATGTATGACAAACGTGCCATTTAATATACATGCATAATTGCATATATGTTTATTTTTCATTCAACCAATGTACATAACAGTAGCTTAATATATTTCATGCTCAAAGCATGTATAAAAGATCCAGCCGCCGTTGTACAATTTACAATGGGCTCTTTGCACATATCCACTACTTCCTGAACTCAGTACAACTCCTTCATTTCCTGTCTTTCATGATTTGTAAAACTGATTAATCCAGGTGTGCCTGACCTCAGTAACCACAACGACAATGGGCAGACACAGCCTTGATCTGAACCCAAGTGGTGTTCTCCTATTGGACTTCTGTGCTCGTCACGGATTGTGCATAACGAACACCATGTTCAAACATAAGGGTGTCCATATGTGCACTTGGCATCAGGACACCCTAGGCCACAGTTCAATGATCGACTTTGTAGTCGTGTCATCAGATTTGCGCCCGCATGTTTTGGACACTCGGGTGAAGAGAGGGGCGAAGCTGTCGATATATCACCACTTGGTCGTTTGTTGGCTCCGATGGTGGGGGAAGATGCCGGTCAGACTTGGCAGACCCAAACGTATTGTGAGGGTCTGCTGGGAACATCTGATGGAATTCCCTGTCAGAAGGAGTTTTAGAACTGGCAGAACTTCTGGGCCATGTTCCGCGCCTCCATTGTTGAGGCGGCCAATCGGAGCTGCGGCCGTAAGGTGGTCGATGCCTGTTGTGGCGGCAATCCTCGAACCCGCTGGTGCAAGGGATGCTGTCAAGCTGAAGAAGGAGTCCTATCGGGCCTTTTTGGCCTGTGGGACTCCGGAGGCAGCTGACAGGTACCGGCTGACCAAGCGGAATGCGGCTTCGGCGGTCGCTGAGGCAAAAATTCGGACATAGGAGGAGTTCGGTGAGGCCATGGAAAACAACTTCCGGACGGCTTAGAAGAAATTCAGGTCCACCATCCGGCGTCTCAGGAGAGGAAAGCAGTGCACCTATAACACTGTGTATAGTGGAGATGGAGTGTTGCTGACCTCAACTCGAGACTTCGTGAGTCGGTGGGGAGAATACTTCGAAGACCTCCTCAATTTCACCGAACACGCCTTCCTTTGTGGAAGCAGAGCCTGGGGACTCTGAGGCGGGCTCTTCTATCTGGGGTCGAATTCACTGAGGTGGTTGGAAAGCTCCTCGGTTGCAAGGCTCCCGGGGGTGGATGAAAGCCACCCGGAGTTCCTAAAGGCTCTGGATGTTGTGGCGCTGTCGTGGTTGACACGCCTCTACAATATCGCGTGGACATCGGGGACAGTGCCTCTGGATTGGCAGACCGGGGTGGTGGTCCCCCTTTTTTTAGAAGGGGCACTGGAGGGTGTGCTCCAACTACAGAGGCATCACACTCCTCAGCCTCCCTGGTAAGGTCTATTCAGGGGTGCTGGAGAGGAGGGTCCGTCGGGAAGTCGATTCTCTGATTCAGGAGAAGCAGTGGGATTTTCGTCCCGGTCGTGGAACAGTGGACCAGCTCTACACCCTCGGCAGGGTCCTCGAGGGTGCATGGGAGTTCGCCCAATCAGTCTACATGTGTTTTGTGGATTTGGAGAAGGCGTTCGACCGTGTCCCTCGTGGAGTCCTGTGGGGGGTGTTTCGGGAGTAAGGGAGCTCCCTGATACGGGCTGTTCGGACCGGTGTCAGAGTTTGGTCCGCATTGCCATTAAGTCGATTTCGTTCTCAGTGAGGGTTGGACTCCGCCAAGGCTGCCCTTTGTCGCCAATTCTGTTCGTAACTTTTGCGGACAGAATTTCTAAGCGCAGCCGAAGCGTTGAGGGGTTCCGGTTTGGTGGCCTCAGTATTGCATCTCTGCTTTTTGCAGATGATGTGGTGCCTTTTGCTTCATCAAGCCGTGATCTCCAACGCTCACTGGAGCGGTTCGCAGCCTAGTTTGAAGCGGTTGGGTTGAAGATCAGCACCTCCAAATCCAAGACCATGGTCCTCAATCGGAAAAGGGTGGCGTGCCCTCTACGGGTTGGGGATGAGATCCTGCCCCAAGTGGAGGAGTTAAGGAATCTTTGGGTCTTGTTCACGATTGAGGGCAGGAGGGAGCAGGGAGATTGACAGGCGGATCGGTGCAGCCTCTGCAGTGACTCTGCCAAAAGGCGAAGCTCTCGTTTTAAAGGTCGATCTACGTTCCTACCGTCACCAATCGGTCACGAGCTGTGGGTCGTGATCAAAAGAACAAGATCCCGGATACAAGTGGCCGAAATTAGTTTCCTCCGCAGGATGTCTGCCTCTCTGGGCTCTCTCTTAGAGATAGGTGAGAAGCTCGGACATCCGGGAAGAACTCAGGGTCGAGCCGCTACCCAGTTGAGGTGGCTTGGGCATCTGGTTCGGATGCCTCCTGGACGCCTCCCTGGAGAGGTGTTCCGTGCATGTCTCACCAGCGGGAGGCCCCGGGGACAACCCAGGACACGCTGGAGAGACTATGTCTCTCAGCTGGCCTTGGAGCACCTTGGGATCCAGCCATAGGAGCTGGTTAAAGTGGCTGGTGAGAGGGAAGTCTAGGTTTCCATCATAAAGCTGCTGACCCTTCGACCCAACTCCGGATAAGCGGTCGTAAATTAATGGATGGATGGATGGATGGAAATTTACTGTGCAGTATTAACAACAAAGCATGATGGGAAAGCCTCCTACGATTACCGTTGCGCTCTTCATGTTAGCGTCAGTCAGCTTGGTAGTGTGCACCAGAAGTGGTGAGAACACATTTCAAAAAAAGTACTAACAGGAAGTACAGTGTTAGCTGCCTTAATCTTGCTGGTTTAACTTCATTTAGTAAGTGTGTCTTGTGAAGTGTAAAATGTCTTATCCCATTTAATGTACATTTGCTTATTGGTTTCTCTTTTTTTTGTGTTCACATACTTGTTAAAAAAAAAACAAAGACTGAGCATCCAATTGTAAATTACATTTTGTATCAAATGCAATATGAGTATCATTGTAGGGAATGCTCATCTATTTTACATTGATACACAAACTGTATGTTTATTAAAATGTGAACTAAAGTGGGCTGGTCTGAGCCCTGAAATTGCAGGGCTGAAAATGAGTCCCAGTCCAGCTCTGCTCCGATGTACCCCATCAGCCAAGAGACTGAGAACTAAACTAAACTAAATGACACATCCACCCTCCCGGCCCTGGGTTAAAAGAAACATGAGCAACATGAACAAGCATCTCCAGCGTCATCACCCTGATGTACACAGATTTTTTGTATGCAGTTTTATTATTACTGTATTGTTTTATATGTTTATTTTATACTACTGTATAGTGTTAAAACAGTTGTTGCACAAGACATTTTTTTCTGTCAAGCCAAATAGACAATTTTTTGGGGGGAAAATAGTTAGTTCTCTTTACACAAATTACGTACCAAAACCGAACCAAAACAGTAGCCTAAAAACTGGACCATACCGTAGGCTACCTGTACCATTGTACCCCAAGCCGCAACACGTCACAGCAATGACCTAGACTGCACAAAAATTTCCAATATGACAGCATACATGCTATGTCATCATTTTGACACTTAATTTGGTTAAACCTTTTTTCAGGGTGTCTGATAGCATTGATATTTGAATGTTCATATAGCCTTATGCCCCCACCAGAACATCTTGTTGCGTTGTGAATGAATATCAGCGGCTTGACTGCCGCGTGGTGCATGGGAACACCATGGGATTGAGCTCTTGTAAAACATGAAATGCAAACTAGAAAACATGTCTCCAAGCTAATTTTTGGTTTTTCATTTTAAAAATATAATTTCAATGCGTGTGGTGCTCCAAGCAAAGCCGCACTCCCCCAAACTCCACCTAAACACAAGCGCTCTCTCACCATAGTGTATGGGCATCAGAGTGAATTTATGAATGGGACCTTAGAAAGAACTTTGACGGCATGTCTCATGACAAATTACAATAAATTTAGACGGGATTAAAAGCAAATGTGCATGTTGATGAAACAATGGATTTGCAAGGAATTTTTTGTTCAAAATGTTCTTGTGACAGTGGCGACCAAGGCAATGAATTCCGAACACAAACGTGACACAAATGCGTC
>NC_135432.1:46424707-46427207 GCF_051991255.1 Vanacampus margaritifer | reverse complement strand
GAGTCACTCCCGTGATAACTACCACTATGACAATGAATCAGCTGTGCTGTATGAAGGTGATGAATATGATGACAATGACTTGTGTATAGAATTGCATATATGATCTTATTTCCAAGTAAACCTATGTTTAAGAAAAAATAACCTGCAGACAGGCATTACAAGAAAAAAAATATTGGTTCACAAATCAGACAGTAGCCTGGGACGGAAATTTAAACCACAATATAGCCTTTGATCAATGTATTACTCGTGTCTAGTTAGCTGTCATCAATTTTAACTGTATTTTTGTATTTTTTGCTTTTTCTTTTTTTTTTTAGCCCCTGGCTCCATGTCCGAACTCCAAAGAGTCAATGGCTGTGTTTGAGCAGCACATCAAGATGGCTCAGGAATACATCAGGGTTCAGTCCGAAATTGCTGAACTTTGTCGGAGAAAGTAAGTGATACGATCATATGGTTGGCTCATGTCTATTTGTCTATGCTGAAATCCAGAAGTGGACATTTTGCATATTTTTGATGGTGCGTCATTCGTAAGTGCCCAGCGCCCCCGTCCGTCATCGTCAGCCCGCCATTTTTTTCAAGCCAAACCAACTTGTAATTGTCGGTTCGCAGTTTTATTTTACCCACGCTTCTGTCATCACATCACCACTATTTTAGGACAGACTGACAAAGATGGGCAATCCATCAGTATTGACCGGTCAGTCCGTCACTGGCGTCAGTAGTCCTTTAAGTGGGGGGGAAAAAGCACTGCTGCTCCCCTTAGTCGACTTGAAATGAAACACATGAATAACTCATTCAATACCAAAAGTGTGTAAAAACATTTTAAAATACTTTGTCCTTCCCTCCCAAAAACGTGTTTACACATTTTTAGTGTTTTTTTATGCAAAAGCATACAGAAGGCTTTGAAGAGGTGGCTTAAAGCAATGGTAGTTATTACAAAATACGTCCAGCAGGTGGCAGCAGAGGGCCATGTTGCAACAAGCTCTTTTTGTGAGTGTTTTCACCAGGAATGTGAATTTTGACAAAACCTAGCTATATTCTATTTCGAATTGCTGCAAAACGGAAACAGATACAAATATGTTTTTTTTCCTGATGAAAGAAGAGACTCTAATCTTTCTTTTGGTAGGTTCAATGTATTCTGTGGGCCTTGTAAAATCAGTCAAAATCCAGTAAAACTGCCAGGAGCGAAGGGGGTTGCTTCAGTGAAAAGGAGTGAATGCGTTTATCTAGCATACTGCCGTAGCCGAAATAGCATAAACTGGCGTGACATCATACACAAGTATACACATATATTTACGATCATCTCCTTGACTCAAAACATTTAATAAACAAAAAAGTAGCACACCGTGTGTGCGCCTTGTAAGCCAGTAGACTCGCTCGCTCTCTACCTACATGCATGCCCAAACAGGAAGTAATTGGATTGCATTTTATAAACTGCAATTAATTGTTTATAAAATATTTTTTAAATACATAATTTCATCCAGATTTAACAGAATCCTAGGAACATAAATACATAAATAAAATATGGGGTATATGCCACGGAGGTGTCAGAACTTTGAGCAAAAAAAAATCATACACTTACCCTGTTTCCTGATACTGTTGCTACATATAAGCATGGACGTATATACATGACACAACAGATCAGATAGTCAACGCGAATGAAAAAAGTGAAGACATTTAAGTAGCAGTGTACAAAGCACACTGCTGTGTCCATTACTGTCAGTTGTGTAAAATTCATGAGGGTCGTGTTTTTTGTTTGGTGTTTAACCTCACATGAGAAGACTGGCATGGGTCGCCGACGCCATCATACGCAGGCACCTGATGACACCTGTCTCTATCCCCGGCAAATAGTTGGGGTACACTGTCACTAGTGTCCAAGTTAGTTTAACATATTCACTCCCAGCCATTTTCACTTGCAGCAACCCCCTTTGCTCCCGGCTGTTTTACTGGATTTTGACTGATTTTGCAAGGCCCACAGAATATAGTGTTCTATTGCTATAAAAACATGGAACCTAGCAAAAGAAAAATTAGAGTCTCTTCTTTCATCAGGACAAAAGTATATTTGTATCTGTTTCCGGTTTGCAGCAAGTAGCATTAGAATATAGCTATGTTTCATCATTATTCACAAACCTGTTGTAAACACTTGGAACGAGTGTTGCTGCAACATGGCCCTGGCTGATCTCTTATACTCTGCTGCGACCTGCTGGCCGTTTTTTTTAATAACTACCATTGTATCAGGTTAGAAGCTGCATCAAAGCCTTCTGTATGCTCTAGCATAAAAAACATATAAATCTGTTTTTGGGAGTGAAGGACAAATTATATTTAAAAAAACAAACATATTTATACGTTTTGGGGATTGAATTAGTTAATTAAAAAAAATTACAGGTAACTCCAATCATGTGTGTAGCAAGCATATAACTTGAACAACAGCCCCACCTCCTGTTGTAAAGTTGTGTCTAGTTAAAACATCTCAACAGCTACATTTGTAATAAGTTATTTTAATCGG
>NC_135432.1:46339707-46419707 GCF_051991255.1 Vanacampus margaritifer | reverse complement strand
GTAACGTTGTGGGATTTGCAAGCGACAATTGCAACACCATGGTTGGAAAGAAAAACTCTGTCTTGTCTAGGATAAAAGAAAAAAATGGGGCTGTTTTTAGTGTTGGATGCATTTGTCATCTTGGCAATCTGTGTGTCAAAGATGGACTGAAGACATTGCCAGTAAACATAGATGACTTGCTGGTGGATATATTTTATTTTTTTAAAAATAGTTCCAAACGAATTGAGGATTTTAAAGAGTTTCAGGACTTTACAAATTCCGAGCAAGAAAAAATCCTAGAGCATTGTCCGACACGATGGTTGTCTCTGCAAAAAGTGGTTGAAAGAACATTGTCTCAGTACGAAGCACTCAAAAGCTACTTCGCTAGCCATGCGGATGTTGAAAGGGCAGGTAAAGTGAAAAGCATCCATGATCGACTTCAAGACCCTGTTACTCTCCTCACACTCCACTTCCTCAGCTTCATCCTGCCTCAAATAAATCAATTCAATATTGTGTTCCAAACAGAGGCATGTATGATTGGAGATTTGCTACCAGAAATGGAAAGACTCTTAAAGAAACTCTGGTGAAATTTGTGCAAATGGAACATGTCAAATCTGCTGATAGCCTGCTGGCAGTTGATTATACAAACAGATGCCTGCAGCATGAAGATAGCAGGCTTGCTGTTGGCTTGGGCACCAGGGCCCTCTTCCAAGACACCAATGAGGAGGATGAAATCAGGCAAAGCATCACACCAGCCATGCAAGCAACTTTTTTTTCCTCTGTTCGTGCCTTCTACGAGGCTGTTGTAACTAAAATGATACAAAAATTTCCATTTGAGAATACAATACTGAGTGACTTGGTGGTGTTGGACCCAAGAAAGAGAGAGATGTTGGATTACACAAGTATTGTTAAGCTTGCAAACAAGTTTACACCAGACTTTGATCAGGAACAATTAAAAGATGAATGGGAAGACTATCAACTAATACCTGATGATCTTCTCCCTCAGAAAAGTCAGGATGGACAACCAATTCGTCCAGAGACATTTTGGCCTCATGTGTTCAAAATGAAAACTGGTTTGGGGCTGGATCGCTTTCCACTGATGAGAAAGATGTATCTAATTTTACTCAGCCTTCCTCACAGTAATGCTGATAGCGAGCGGGTTTTCAGCCATGTGAGGAAAATTCATACAGAGTACAGAAAGACAATGGGAACAGACACTCTTACTTCTTTATTACAGATGAAATTGAACTGTGACAACTGTTGCTCACAAGTGAGACCCTCATTAGAGCAGATAAAGTCTGCTAAATCATGCACATTGGCTTACAATAGGAAGCACTGAAGGCACAGTTTATTGCATTGTAAACTTTTTAAATTGAATAAAAGACTTTGTATGCAAATTACCTTTGTTATTTCTATTACACTGTCTGGTTACCGCGAGTAAACATGCGTCGTACGGTGTTTGTAAGGTTTTTTTGGGGTTTGTAAGGGGAATCATAATCATTTATAAGGGCAGTTATCGGCAGAGGTTGACAGGTATGATATATATATGAAAGATGATGATTATTTGAAACATGAAGTACAAGTGACACGGCTTTATGTTACTTTCTGTCTAGGCAGGAGTTGATCTCAGAGTTGGAAGAGGGCCAGAGAGACCACCAGACATCATCTCGGCTCATGCAGGAGCACAGCAAACTGCTGGAGGACAACAGCAGCCTTTCCGCCTACTGTCAAAGCCTCAGAAATAAACTGAGTCTGATAAAAAAGTCAGGACCAACAACATAGCTCAGGCCAAACAGACAGACTCCGTGAACTGACCTGGATTTGGGGAAGTCTGTTGGCCTGAAAAAAACAGGCGTGCATCTCGTCATTGATGGTGAAGTGATTCTCACAGCTGACTTGTGGGATCGATTCCCACTCAATGACGTGTTGAGTGTGAATGGTTGTCTGTCTCTGATTGACTGGTGAGCAGTTTAGAGTGTAGTCATGTCAGCTGGGACAGGCTCCAGCTCCCTGCAACCCTGAACAGAAAATCAAAGGATGGACTTTCAGTACCATCTCCTCTAACAGTATTGGTCCAAACACATGTGTGGGAGTTAAGGGTAAAGTAATTATGTTGGTGTTAGTCCCTGTTTGTTCCCAGTCTTGTGTTTGCCAAGAAAATATGAGTGACAGCATAACCTTTATATTGGGATTGCCTTTAGTCTCTTTTATCTCCATTGATTATAGGTCATCCAAAAAATTGTCCATCACTGGGTCAGTATTAGTAATCAGTGCCCAGTTGTTCTAAAGCTGTGATCTGGATCAGAACTACCCAATTTTTGAAATCCCTGTTCTTGCTATCCAAGATCCCGTAATTCGTTTTCATTTTATTCCAATTGATGTGTTAATTAATCACAAAAAATTGTCGCATTAATCATGTGGTAATGCACAATTAACGCAGTCATATTCATTGCAAGACGAGCAAGCTTTAATTGGTGGCTCTTATTTTTAGGGGGACTTAAAAAACACGCACAATAAGGTTCTGCGATAGAGCTGACTAAACGAGCGTGCGCTTTGAAGTTTTCAAAGTTTCCTTCAATTAATTGCACATGCACGGAGAAGGGAAGAATGCGGGTGGAGGTAAGAGTTTGCATTGTCCATGTTTTTGGTCGGTGGTCAGGTCAATGCAAGGCATTGCTTAAATTCTGAGCAATAAAATAAGATATGCATTCAAGTAAAGAGTTTTTTTTCCTATGACATTCAGAAAATGTTTTCATGTCAAAAATATTATAATTACAATAAATATATATTGCTTAAATTCTGAGCAATAAAATAAAATATGCATTCAAGTAAAGAATTCGTTTTGCCTATGACATTCAGAAAATGTTTTCATGTCAAAAATATAATTACAATAAATATATAATATATATATACTTTTTTTTTGTTATTTTAAATTCTTCAAGTAATTAACTGATTAGAAGAAGAGTATGTGAGTGCTGCATTGGATCAAAAAAATGTTGAAGACATCATAATATCAAAATTTCAAATTTGGTGGGCACAAAATGTTGATAAAAAGCATTTTTAATTAAGTGATTAATCATTAATCTAAATTCTGAGATGTGATCTGATATATATACACACACATCCATCTTCTTAACCGCTTGTCTTCACAAGGGTGTGGGGGCCGCTGGAGGCTATCCCAGTTGACTTCAGGCAGTAGGCGGGGGTACACCCTGAACCGGTTGTCAGCCAATCGCAGTATATATATATATATATATATATATATATATATATGTGTATATATGTATATATATGTATATATATGTGTATATATGTATTTATATATGTATATATATATATGTATGTATTGATATATGTATATATATATATATATATATATATATATATATATATATATATATATATATATATATATGTATACAGTGCTCAGCGTAAATGAATGCACCCCCTATGAAAAGTAACATTCTAAACAATATCTCAATGAATACAAAAACAATTTCAAAAATGTTGGACCAAGTTTAATATACATCTGGTTAACTTATAACATGAAAGTAAGGTTATAATATAAATTAGATTGCACATTTTTCAGTTTAACTAAAATAAGGGTGATGCAAAAAATCTAAGTCTAGTACTTTGTATGGCCTCCACAATTTTTAATCGCAGCACAGCTTCTAGGCATGGAATGAACAAGCTGGCAACATTTTGTTGCATCAATCTTTTCCCATGCCATTCAAGAATGGCCTCTTTTAGAGACTGGATGCTGGATGGAGAGTGATGCTCAACTTTTCTCTAATTCTCTCTCTCTCTCGCTCTCTCTCCATATATATATATATATATATATATATATATATATATATATATATATATATATATATATATGTATGTACAATTTATGCATATTCGCACCAAATGGACAAGTGGCCTCATTCACTAAAAAATATAAAGAAATGTTCTTACTCTGCGTATATGCGTTCAATTTTCTTCTCACCACCATGTGAATGTTGGTAAATTAGAATTCATTCGAAATGTGAGTGAGCTTGAACAAATGTGTCGCATTGTATAGACGTTTACTGGCACCTAAGGGTTGTGAAAAGGTCTTCATTCCAACATGACATTAAATGTCAAATGTTTTTTACATACTTCTTCCTCATGGATCAAGGGACCGATTAATATGTTCCAGACATTTTAGTGTCAGAATTTCAGCGTGCATCCTTGTTTATATCCTTGGATTGTTCTTGTAGTTTTGAGAAGTATGTTCAGTAAAATTTCATGTGATATACCTCCTACGATTCGCTCTCTTTGACTCCACAAAACATGATCATCGCCACACAAAGGTGTTTTCAGCTTTCGTTGATTATGGTGGCAACAAATGGACAAAAGCGTTTTGCTTTGAATGAAGACCACGTTTCCCAGGAGGACCTGCGCACAGCGTCGCGTGAAATCCTCATATAACAGTAGCCTAGAGTTGGATTGAAATGCATTTCTGTTTGTAGTGGCTGTGTGAAGGATGAATAGCGATGAGGTAATCTATTTTCACATTTTTCTTTCTACAGTGCTGTAATGTTTCTCAAGTATGTTGGTTGGTGATTAACTTCTTTATCGTAAAGACACAAACCGCTGCGCTCTCCCTCCCTCCTTGCATTCACAAGCACTCGTAAACAAGAAGGCACACAACACTAGATAGTTACGGTACTTTTGAGTGTTGCGTGGCAGGTCGGGTCAGTGTGGAATGGGGAACTGTTGAGCTGAAGGCCATCATTTATTGCTGCCACAGAACCACTCAAATTTGCGATAGCTAACATAAGCATACAGTGAGGAAAATAAGTATTTCACCCCCTGGTGATTTTGTGAGTTTGACCCTTTACAAAGAAAGGAACGGTCTATAATTTTCATGGTAGGTTCATCTTAACAGTGAGAGACAGAATATTAAAAAAAATCCCAGGAAATCACATTATATTAATTTTAAACATTTATTTGTCTTTTATTGAGGAAAATAAGTATTTCACCCCCTACCAACCAGCAAGAATTCTGGCTCCCACAGACCAGTCATGTGACCAGGAGGCACACACATTAGTCCTCTTAATTGGTATTCCTAATTAAGTTCCCGTTACCTGTATAAAAACACACTTGTTCACAGAATCAATCAATGCATCAGATTCCAACCTCTCCACAATGGGCAAGACCAAAGAGCTGTCTAAGGACGTCAGGGACAAGATTGTAGACCTGCACAAGGCTGGAATGGGCTACAAGACCATTAGCAAGCAGCTGGGTGAAAAGGAGTCAACTGTTGGTGCGATAGTTAGAAAATGGAAGACACACCAATTGACCATCAATCTCCCTCGGTCTGGTGCTCCACACAAGATCTCACCTCGTGGAGTGAACCGGATCATGAGAAAGGTGAGGAAACAACCCAGAACTACACGGCAGGAGCTTGTTGATAATATCAAGGCAGCTGGGACCACAGTCACCAAGATGACCATTGGTAACACACTACGCCGTAATGGATTGAAATCCTGTAGTGCCCGCAAGGTCCCCCTGCTCAAGAAGGCACATGTACAGGCCCGTCTGAAGTTTGCCAATGAGCACCTGGATGATTCAGAGGAGGCTTGGGAGAAAGTGCTGTGGTCAGATGAGACTAAAATCGAGCTCTTTGGCATCAACTCGACTCGCCGTGTTTGGAGGGCGAAAAAAGCTGACTTTGACCCCAAGAACACCATCCCCACCGTCAAGCATGGTGGTGGAAACATTATGTTTTGGGGCTGTTTCTCTGCTAAGGGTACAGGACGACTTCACCGGATCGAGGGGAGGATGAATGGGGCCATGTACCGGGAAATCTTGGGTGAGAACCTCCTTCCCTCAGCCAGGATATTGAAAATGGGTCGTGGATGGGTGTTTCAGCATGACAATGACCCAAAACATACAGCAAAGGCAACAAAGGAGTGGCTCAAGAAGAAGCACATTAAGGTTATGGAGTGGCCTAGTCAGTCTCCAGACCTTAATCCTATAGAGAACTTGTGGAGGGAGCTGAAGCTTCGAGTTGCCAAGCAACAGCCTCGAAATCTTCAGGATTTGGAGAGGATCTGCAAAGAGGAGTGGGCCACAATCCCTCCTGGGATCTGCGCAAACTTGGTGACCAACTACAAGAAACGTCTGACCGCTGTGCTTGCCAACAAGGGTTTCTCCACCAAGTACTGAGTCATGTTTTGCTAGGGGGTGAAATACTTATTTTCCTCAATAAAAGACAAATAAATGTTTAAAATTAATATAATGTGATTTCCTGGGATTTTTTTTAATATTCTGTCTCTCACTGTTAAGATGAACCTACCATGAAAATTATAGACCGTTCCTTTCTTTGTAAAGGGTCAAACTCACAAAATCACCAGGGGGTGAAATACTTATTTTCCTCACTGTAATTATTTTTGATTTCTGCATGGAAAGCCACCTACAAGTGCAGCAGGAAAAGAGCCGAGCCCCGTAAAAGCGGCGTCAGTTGGAAACACCAGAGTCAGTGGCCACAAAAATGTCAATTAAAAACACTCAGGAGTGCAGTCTCTACTATGCAGCGCGTTGTAGACTGAAACACTTCCAAAATATTATGGCTGTTCAGAAATGACAACAATTGTAGCACATTTTTCCCAGAACCTTAGAAAGAAACGGGAGTTTCGATATAGGCCTGAAATTGGACAGAATAGACGCGTCAAGGTTGGGCTTCTTAGCCAAGATACCAAGACTCTCTATTGCCTTTTGTCATTTTCATATTGTACAGAATCTTGCATTTAATCTCATAATAATACGGAAGAGGATTAGGCCAAATGAAGAGAAAAAAAGGGTTTGCAGGATTCTCACTTTATTTTCAGAATTCTGACTTTAATCTCAGAATTTCGACTTTAGGGCGGACTTTTGTGGGAGAAAGTCAGAATTCTGAGATTGAAGTCAGAATGCTGAGAATAAAGTGAGAATCCTGCCAACCTTTTTTTTCATCCCTTCACTGGCCCTTAATCATCTTCTGTAGAATAACCATAGAAAGAAAGAAGCCCACATCAAAATGTACAATTACCATGGTTTTATGCTTTCCAACCTCAAGCAATTTGCACACAATTGTTAGCATGTCTGCTGGCATGTTCATTATTCTTGTTATATTATTCTGTTTTGTTGCAATTGCAGGTTGGGCCTGTCAAGCAGGGGACCATATCAGTGATGACAGTGCATCAGAATCCACAACGCACCACAGAGAAAGAGCTTGGTCTGCAGGATGAGACCTAAACTGCCCACTCGTAGAACTAGCCAGTCCAGGCCTTGTCTGATGAGCTCACTGTCATTCCATACATTCCAACAGCAACCGTGCACAAACAGTTAAAAGTGTTGTCGCTTGACATATTACTCTTGAACTACTGCTCTGTTTCAGTGTGTTTATTGGTGTTCATGTAAATGTAATGTTTGCGCTCGGTGTAGTGTGTGTTACTGATTTAAAGCTTATTTCAAATTCAGCCTTTGAAAAAGATAAAAATTGTACATTTTGAAAGACACAGTTTTAGTTACTTAACAAAAGTGCAGACAGCAAGACTCACAAAGAATAAGTTACCTAGGTAGTCATTGCGAAAGACTGTAAAAGTATTTCCAGGGATGAAAGTTTGTGTGATCATGACCATGAGTCCCATGAGTGGAATTCACTGCTAAGGATTGCGGTTACAATTACGAATATAAACTAGGGATGTTCTTTACCACTTTTTTTTTTTTTTTTTAGTCTGATACTGATACAAGTACTCACCGATACCAATACCAAATGCACCCCTCCCCCCCACCCCAAAAAAAACAATGACTCACCCACACACACAGACCAAAAAAGCACTGAGGCTGAAGCTCACGCTTATTTATGCCTACCCTTTTACAAGAGCAAATAATTCCAAACAATTAATTCAAGCATGACACATAAAATAAAATAAAACAAGATCAAGACATCAACCTTCATTCTCACATTTTACAATAACCTTACTTTTAAACAAACGTTTAAACTTAAAAAATGTCTAGCACCCTTTCAAGTCTTCATCAAGATGATTCCATACTTTCACACCACTTATAGAAATACATTGATTTTTTTGTTTTAGTCCTAAATTTTATTCGGTCAAAGCTTTGCTTCCCTCGCAGGCATAGTGTGTAATAATTAGCACCATCTAGTGGTGAACTAATAATTCATTCATTTAAAAAAAACTTTTGATTTTAATAATATGCACACAATAAATTCCAATCACAGTAACGTATGTTTAAAAATAATATATATATAATCATCGGTCTAATAATCTGTAATTATATTACATGGCTGGGGGAAGAGGCTGACGTGTTTTGCCGCCATCTTCTTGCTACGAATGCCCAAAGGACAACTTTGCGAACGTAGTTAGCCCTTCTTACAAGCTATAGTGTCCGACCTAATAGATCTACCGCCACTTACCTTCCACAGCTGGGCCCTGTGGTGGTCGTCGCTTGAGTCCCTCCTGCCGCTTGTCACCTTCTGCTTTGCTCTTGCAAGCTTTTACTAGCTTCTTCCGCTGCTATATACTGTAAATAAAGATGACTTGACTTAGTTGTTAGCCAGTTGTTCCAGGCAATGGCTTGGCTAACTCCCACTAGCTGCTCTTGTTAGCTGTGTCGGCTAACGCCAGCTTGCTCAATCTTTAGATGTTGCTTCCCGGGGTTCTCCGGTGGTTTGTTAAATATGTATTGGACTTTGACTTTGACAATCATTTTATGTGCTCGTTTTCAGTCGAGTCGTGTGCATTCAATTAAAGGACTACAGTAGATTCTCATGAAGGCAAAACAGCAGTTTCCACAGTGATGCAGTGTTTTTATAGATCCCAGCACTGCCCAGTTTGAAGAGATCTGCAGTACACAGACATTTATGCAGAAGTATATTATAATATTCAGGTTGGAGTAATGTTGAATGACAGGCGCCATTATGTTAGCAGCTTGTTCACATCTTTATTTGACTTTCTACATACAACTCAACTGAGAATACTATATATATATATATATATATATATATATATATGCTGATGTGGACCCCTAATGGAACAAGCTAAAAGGAAAAGATTATTATTATCAACAATCAATACTGCATTATCACCCATTGTTTCTATTCACTGTTTATTCCTCATAACGAGTGTGAATGTCCAATGTTCACATATCTCGTTTCCCTCCTCAAAGTTAACGAACTCAGAGTTCAGGGTTTTAGGTTAGCAATTTGATAAACCTCCTTTCTTGTCTACCTCTCATTCTGCTACTGTTTTGGCTGCTATATTTTAGAAAATAGGCCTATTGTCACATGCATATGTTGTTACATTGCAATTATCTTCTCCACCAGAGAGTGCAACTAAAAAGTGGAATACCTGTACTAGTTTCTTTCCTTTATATAGTCACGTTTTGTCTTGTCTGAGTAGAGAATAGGATATTGTGAGCTGAGTTGAGTTTTATTAACCATTTTGTACAATCCAAATTACATTTAAAAAAAGAAAGAAGACAAAAAATACTTTTAAAAGATAACTCCAGACTAAATCAACTTTTTTTTTTGCTTATAAACTGGTGTCTACAAATGCTATCTACATGTCCTAGTCATTACTTAAACATTTTAGTGCATGTTTGGTGAAAGCTTAAATTTGGGGCAAAAAAACGTATATTTGGCGCCATCTTAAGGTAACACACTCGGATGAACTCAATTTGGCTGTTTGTCCTCTCATTACACAAGACGATACATACTACGTCACTTGTTCCGCATGACGTAGTCGCCCTCGCCACCCACAGGCTCATTCTCGTACACGCCTCCTTAAACGGCCTCGTCGTGAGTTGCTGCTGTCTATTAGAGCCAGACCACGCCCAACCCTCTCCCCATTTGCAACCCAACGGTTCTCCAGGCAACACCCCCTTTAGAGCGCCGATTTTAGTGATGGGTGGAGTAAGAGTCTCACTTCCTGTTGAGTTATACTTTAAAGTGTAAATGGGGTGCTCAGAAGGAGAAATATGGTTTGTTAAAAAATAAAAAAAACTGCATCCAAACGCAGTTTTTGTTCCAATCAGGTGCATTGAAACAATCTTGTAATAGTTCCCGAAACGTATTTGTTGAGACTACTGCTCACAGCCAAACTCACCGGTGAGGAGCGAATCCGTGACGTCACGATGTTTAATGCTGTCTCAGCTCAACCGACTCTCCCGATTAAACGTGGCATTTTTGGGCGAATCTGAATCCTTCTGAGTCAGCAATTCTCCAGAGTCAATACTCATGGAAGGTCCATCAATCCGTGACTGCCAACGCCCATTTGCTGACGAACGAGATGAGACTGGAGGAGGTGCTGTCGCATGCAAGTATTGTCCCACTGTATGAAAAGCCGGGTTCTTTCCGTTTAAATAAATAGATAATTGAGTCTGGATGACAGACTTAAATCCATATAGGCAAGCGATCTGGCATCTCCATAGTAATTAATGGGTATGAGTGTCGTCCTGTCAATGAGGTGACATCACACCATGGTGACAAGTATTAAAATTAATGAGCCAAATTAATTTGGAAAATACACGACTAGACACAAAAATGGGAACACCAAGTATTTATCAAACATATGCTCCGTTTCCCTATCAATACCTTGAAATGTTACCCTGTAGGTACACCTTAATATATATGACCCGCTCCGACAAAACGGTCCGCATGACGGCAACATTAGTTTTGAGTTGGTGAGAAAACCGATCGTTTGGACAAAAATGTCGTTTTTGTGATTGCTCCAAAAATAGCCTCCTAGTGGTCTTGAAGAAGGTTATCTTAAAAATTATAAACTTTTGCGTGTCCAATAAATCAAATGATGCGATTCCCGTGAACAGAGTCCTTGCAAGGATGATTTATTACAGAGAATCTCCGGTCACACAACACTGAACATCACGTAAAAGGTGGAATTCCAGGGTGCGCGTGTGCCCCCTCTTTTGCGGAATACAGCTTTTATAGAATCCAAATCAGTAGGAGAACACCTATTTCTCCTCCCATCATGAATTACTAAAACAGATTGGTTCTCACACAATATGTTACATAATGGAATTTTTGTACACAGTTTGAAACTGTGTTGTCTTTTAGACAAAATATACTCTCAGGGTACTTTTCGTACTTTTTTCCCAAAACAATATCTCACAAACAAATTGAACTGGATTTAGAGTGGCCATGAGTGATGGTGCGAACAGAGAATGTGTGTGTGTGTCTGTGTGTCTGTGTGTGTGTGCTCTCTCACAGCAGAATCTGTTCTCACGAAGAGAATGTGTGTGCGCAAAACACTGAGAAGGAATTTTTAGACAAAAACAAGGTTAAGGTCAAATTATACTGAGTTCAACACTATTTCACCTACTCTACACATCTATAAAACATTTCAACATGGTTAATATATGAAATAAAGAATTAAAAATGTTAATAATGTATAACAGTCTCTACTTTCATTTCACTGCAGCACAAAAGTTAGTGTAGAAGTATGAAAACAAGCAATTATTAGAACAAGTGCATCTTTAGCCAACATGTTTTTAGCCGACTTAAGCTAGCAGCCCGTCTCAGAAACCTGCCCCAAAATAACCCTGAGTACTTCACCTCTTACGTCACTTCACAAATTATTGATATAAATGGACATAGCAAGCAATAAAAGTTGAAATGCACCATGATGTGAGTTTTCAGCACAAAAGTTAACAGAAGATGCATGTCATAACAACGGCATCCTACCTTGTAGCAGAAGTGAATGTCGTCATTGGTCCAGACAACATGGCGATAACATCCATTGTGCCATCCATTGTGCATCTATTGTGCTTTTTTACATAACAGTAATGCATATAAACAGCCTACAATCTCTAATAAAACTTAACTCTTTCACTGCCAACCATTTTCAGAAAAGAGAACATGTGGGTGCCAGCTGATTTAAAGCATTTTGACTGATCTTTCAAGGTCCACAGAAAATTTTGTGTTTGGACTATGGAAACACAGATACTACCAAAGGAAAGATTGAACTCTCATCTTTCACCGGGGAAAAGAAAGTTTGTTTCTACTGTTAGATATTATTAACATTTTTAATACTTAATTTCATATATTAACCATTGTTATACATTGTTAACATTTTAATTCTTTATATTAACCTTGTCGAAATGTTTTGTGGACGTGGATAGCAAGTAGTGTTGAACTTAGTATAATTTGACCTTAAGCTGGGACATATTATTTGGTCTAGAAGTTCCTTCTCTGTGGGAAAACACATTTGGTCCTTGAGAACAGAATCTGTTTCGAACACGCACCCCTGACTCTGTTTTCGCCATCGCTCATGGAAAAGTACCCAGAGAGTATGTTTTGTCTACAAATGAAAGAGAGGCGGTCGGTTTTAACTATAAGACGCCATTTTACACGCGGAAGAGGCACATTCCGCGCTCTGAATTCCACCTGTTAAGTGATGAATTGGAGACTGTCACGATGTCCAGAGATCTCTGTTATTAAAATCATTTTTGCAAAGGTGTTTTTTCTTACATTAAATCTGTCTTCAAGTTTTGGAACACGCAAAGAGGACAAATATTTTTTATTCCTCTTCACTACCTTATTCAGTTTTTCAGTAATCAACAATAGAAAATAGGTTAGTTTCACCCAAATGCTCTGTTTTGGACCAAAATACGTAGAAATCAAGCTTTTTGTGAAACGATATTATTTCATGCACTGTAGTGAATTTGACACCTTTTTTTCCATGAATGATGCCACAAACACCTAAACAGTGCTTTACTTCTGTAAAACACTACCACAAACAATGAAAAAGTGTTTTTTTGATAGGAAAATAAGTTTATTTACATTCAACAGTGTAACAATTTGGCAAACTATTTACAAATGTGTGCAACTGTGGTACTATTTACAATTGTGTGGATGTTTCAACTACACAGTTTTTCTTTTTGTGTGGTATATTGTGTAACACTCCTCTGCGTGCAAGGGGACGCAGCAGGATTTGCGCCACAGATTAGTTTCACTGCGCTTGCCCCTTCGCGTGCAGACCCTACACTGTCTTGCCGGCCTTTTTTTCCAGGGAGTAGCAGGTATATACTGCAGTGTGTGTTTGGCCATGTTGTCATCAAGTCTACTCTCGGGATCATGATGCGGTGACCTGGTGTTACGTCTGGCTTCCTCATTTCCTTCAGTTCCTATACCGGGTGGTAAGAGATGTTCTGATCCATCTTATCCACTCCATTCATGATGGCATCGTAGTCCAGAACCAGTGTCTTCTCCGTGATCAGACTGTACCCACTCCTCCGATGAATATGCATTGGACTCAGGGTACTCTTCATCGTCCGATTGAACGTCCGCCTGTGCAGAAGTGCTCGGTTGTGCACCACGTTTTCCGGCGTTAGCATCGCTAACCGGTGAGGCTTTACGACGTGATCGAAGCCGCCGCGTCAACGCTTCCAACTTTGGCGTCAACCTCGGAGTCACCATCATCATCATCAATGTGCTCTTTAGCACTGGTCGATGCTTTTCGTCTTTGAAAAAAATGCTCAAGCGTGAGCTGCTTGCAACCCATCGCCATTTTCGCTTCCTCACCCATTCTCCCCTCAACACTTTAGCTCCACCTCACGTCTTCTACTACGGACTCTTACCCGATCTTGTCCAAAGAGAGTCATCGCTTTCATCTAGTGCCCATAAATAGTCATTATACTAACTCGATCTGCTTGATACTTGGAGCGCAGCTGGCCAAGGCTTTCCTCCACCCATTTTCAAAAAAACAAACAAAAAAAACATAGTTAACGTCTTTTAACGTTTTTGGCGGCACTCATTTGGATTTTACTAAACATTATTAAACGTTTTTGGCGGTCAAAGAGTTAATATTGAGGCACTAACTTGCTAATGCAAGTAATGTAATGTTCGGTTCACAAGCATATTACGTTCCCCTTTAGCCATTAGCGTGGATTTTAAACATAGAAGGGCATGCCTTGTGAAAATTAAACTGCACTAAAAAAAACTAGACTTATTTAACAGATGTGCTGCTTTTAATATTGTGACATGACGATGACGATATTGTGGCTGTTTTAATATCGCAATATCACGATATTGCCGTTATCATTACATCCCTAGTTGATGAATGGCTTTTTCATTGCATAGTTGCACTTACAGGTATAGTGGAAAAAATGTATTTTCTGAAGTGTTCCTGAGCCCATGTGGTGATATCCTTTATAAATGACATTAATGTTGTTTTTTGATGTAATGCTGCTTGAGGGATCGAAGATCACGGGCATTCAATGTTGGTTTTTGGCCTTTCCGCTTACAAGCAGTGATTTCTCCAGATTTTTGGAACCTTTTGATGATATTATAGACCATAGATAATGAAATCCCTACATTCCTTTCAAATGTATGTTGAGAAACATTGTCTTTAAAGTCTTTGAGTATTTCTCACGCACTTGTTCACAAAGAGGTAAACCTCGCCCTATCTTTGCTTGTGAATGACTGAGCAATTCAGAGAAGCTCCTTTTATGCCCAGTCATGGCACCAACCTGTTCCCAATTGGCCTGTTTACCTGTGGGGTATTCTAAACAGGTGTTTGATGAGCATTCCTCAACTTTCTCAATGTTTTTTGCCACCTGTCCCAGATTTTTTGGAACGTGTTGCAGCCATAAAATTCACAGTTAATGATTATTTGCTATAAACAATAAAGTTGATCATTTAAAAAAAAATAAAATAAAAATCTTGTCTTTCTTGTGTATTCAATTAAATACAGGTTGAACATGATTTGCCAATCATTGTATTCTGTTTTTGTTTATGTTTAACACACCATCCCGACTTCATTGGAATTGGGTTTGAAATTACAAACAAGTAACATTCACACACAAATTTAAACATATTTGCACATATATTTGAATGTATTTGCCCGTCAAAAATGTTTACTCCACATTGTCAGTTCCACACTTCCATATACCGGTAAGTACAATATTTCAATGCATTTAGAAAGCCCGGAACGAAGAGAACACTTCCAACAATTTAGGTTTAAATACTGTACACTCCCTTTCTCATAATACCGAGTTTCATTATAAGGCATCTGCTATTCACTTAGTTTGGCACCTCTGGCAGGGCTTCTATGACAATTCCGTTTTATATTATTTGTTATTTATTGATGAAAATGACTTTTACATTAAGTAAATGAACATAATTAAGAGCATTCAATTTGCCATCCTGGAAAATGTGCTGATTCTAGAAATAGTATATGCGCCCTATATATAGGTGATAGCAGCTACCAGAGGAGCTGCAGAAATCAGTTCCGGCTATTTATAAAATCTTGACATTGAGAATGTGGGTTGATCCAGTCACTCAAAATTGAGACCCAAGAGGTGACTGTCTGTGACAAACTGATCAAATGTAACAGCTCTGGATTATGATCCTCTCCTACGTACTGTTCAGCTCACAGTGGCCAACACACTGCTCATGTATAACTAGAATGATGTTATTCTCTGTGCATTGGTATAATCATAATGTAAAAATAATGCTGTTGCGATTGATTTGAATTATGATAAATTTTTAGTTGTTAAAAAATATGGTATTGACACACTGATTACAAAATATTTTAGAAAGGGGAGACATTTCTCACAGTAAAACTTTATTATTATTATTTTTTGTGCTTTAAAGCAAATGTTTTTTTTCTAGTTATCTATGTGCACTATACACTCCTGTCAGGTCAGTGACACCCACATTATTTCAAATTGATGCATGCAGTACTGGGTACTGATGATACAGTAATTTGTTCACGAAAATTATATATTGTAATTAGGGTTGTGAAAATTAATGCATTAATTTTGAGGTAATTTAAAGTTACTTAAATGCCCACAAATTTTTTAGGGGTGTCAAAATTAATGCATTAATTTTGAGGTAATTTAAAGTTACTTTAACGCCCACAAATTTTTTAAACGCCCCTTACTTGGAAAGCCTGTACTGGGGGAATTCCAGTCGCAACACAGAAGAGAACAGTAATACATTTAATAATAATGCATATACAGAGTTTCACAAGTTACTTCATGTTAAAGATTAGAAAGCTCTTACTATTAAAAGATAATGCACTGAGCTGTCACCAACGTCTTACAAATGCAAAAACTCGTTTTTTGCAGTGCAGCATCTTTTTTAATTTTAACTCAATTTTATGAATTATTGTGAAATTGCTGTATCAATGGCTAAAAGATGCAGACATATTTATTAGTTTAAAAAGGTTTCCTTAGAAAAAATATTTGATTGTACATTTAGAACAGATATAAAATGTGCGATTAATTGTGACGTAACTATTGAAGTCATGAAATTAATTACAATTTTAAAAAATTATGGCTTGACACCCCTAATTGTAATATCTTTGACCATCTGAAATGCCATTCCATTTTGTTAGTAAATGGTATTTGATGTGGTGTTTGTGCACAGGCACTTCATCTACTACTTTATTTTGGTAAACCCAGTTCCTGTGGCTTTATCGTTTCAGGCTGGGCGGGATGGTTCCTGGTGGTTCCTTCACTTGCGCACTGTAGTGTTCCTAAGGGGACGATCAAAACTCTTGAATGCGTCGGGTGAAAGACGAGAGTACGGCGTGGGGGACGGTAACTCTCCCGATCGCATGTTGTTTCTTAAGGAACGCTGCGAGACTTAACTTGCTTTCTTTATAGGCGTTTCACATTGCTCGGCAGAGAGCCAGCCGCCATTCTACGTCACTGCGCACTGAATGCGTTGCGACGTAAATAACAATGTTGGCGTACGTACAAATAAAGTTTCTACAAAATGTATTAAATTGGAAATGATTTTTGAAAAATTAATCTCATAGTTATGTTAGTAACAACCAAATAAATAATATAGAGAAAACTTGACAGTCGGGGTTCCTTTTAAAGCTTTAAGAACAGATTTTTTTTTTTAGCTATTGGTCTTCACCCCAAACTCATTTGTGAATTGTAGCTATTTTTGACACATCACACAATCAAAGCTACAGCTGCAGACATGCAAAATGCCCAAAATTATTGAATCTTTAAAGTCACTTGTGCCCCTTAACCAATAGCAGCAACCCTTTTGATTTCGGCAGCTTCTGAATACTTTGGCACATTTGGTTCTTGTATACTTCATACATTATTTATTCTGTTTTAAATTTGACTAGGTCATAGAATTTGAGAGCATTTTATTTAATGAATAATAGATTCAATTCTTCATGTGAACATGAAAGATTTTTGGGTAGGCACACAAAATTATGAATCAATATGTACCACTACCTGCACAAGTACATCCACAAACATACACGTAAACACCAACGCACGAAACACATGTGGACAGACACCCACTTATATAACTAAGTAATCAATAATAGTAAACCTATAATAGGCCTAATGTGTTAAATTTTATTACAGGTAAATTTGATAGTAAGAGTCTGTTTCTCTACACACAAAAATCACAGATGTTCGGTAGTGTTAGTTTAGTTGTCTACTGTAGCTAAGTACAAAGTAATAGTTGGAAGATGATAAGTTTAACAACCATAGATATGAACGTAGGTAGATAGGACATACCTCTTTTGAGCTGCATGGCTATGGCGATGCAACGCTAGAAGGGGCAAAGGCGTTAGTACGTCCATGGTGTGTGAACAACAAGAAAACCAGGGGGAAAATGACGCCAGCCCATTGTGCTGCGTGCAGCTACGACAATGGAAATATAAATAACTTGTCATATATAAAGCTATTGTTTGGCCTTGTTTTCATAAGTTCTGTATTTATAGCACATTTCGGCATCAACAAAAAAGTAAACCTCATCAAAATTGATTGAGAAACGAGCAAATTGTGACTTGATTTCGATGTCAATGCATTACCTCTGTTGGGAACGTTGCCCCTGCCAAAATGGCCGCCACATAGGTGTGTCGTTTAGCTGGGCTGCAATAGCACGCTGGCATATTGTATATTATATTTTGTTTTATATCTTTGATGATAACACAAAACTCATGGTTGTGGAACTCATGAGGGATAACCTCATAAATGGGGTCAAAAAATTACTCCAGGACTTGTTTTTTTGCACTGTTTGTTCAATTTACCTTTTTTTCCATTTAATCTTCCATGTATTCCTCAAATAGGTTTTCTTTGACATGAAGCTAATTGGTTTTGTATCTAATTGTAATAGTTGTAATTTTTGTACAGGTAACCCATTTTAACACAGTACTTTCTATAGAATTTCACTGGTTAACCCTAAAAATATTTGATTTTTATCAACTGTGATTGTTAAGTATCTATTTACTGTTGATCTAAACATGTAATCCCAGCAGTCATTTTTACAGTAACACAATAACATACATAATCAACTTCAAAGTATTATCATCACTTTTATTAAAGACCGATTGAGTGTTTTGTATGTATTACCCCATATTTCCATACAGTAAGGCAGGTATGGCAAGTATTTTCTCAGTGCATGTGTAAAAGATCCATAGCAGTTTCTTGATTGACAGCTACCCATCTACCTTCCCGTTAGCGAGAGTACTAAACAAAACAGACACTGTGATGGCATAAAAAAAAAGTTATCTCAGGAGCATGGGAAAACGGAAGAAAAAGAAACTGAAGAAAAAAAAGGTCAAAGGAGAAAGGTAAGGCACTTGTTGGTGATGAATATTTGGAGGCGAAACTCCAATTTATTTTATTTTTAGCAAGCTTGTTTATTAGTTTTGCTAGCCAACTCGCTAGCCTCGGGTATTTATTTATAGACGTTAACCTTCCCTTGGCCAGCCGCTAGTTCAACTAGTATAATATGTAAATTATTGTAAAAATGCTTAAAAATGACACATTTGTAATTGGGTACAAACTTTAAAGAGACACGGTACATCACAATTTTTTTTATATAAAAACAAATTAATTTTAATATTCTTTATTACTGCAATATTATTGTAATTAAAAAATAAAAATATTAACTCATGTTCTATTTGCTTGATAACCTTTGCCATTTTTCTAAACACTCATAAGCTGTTTTATTTATTGACGTCAAGAGGACTGTCAACTTAAGATGTTTATTTTTTACTGTAGTCTGTTTTGCTCATAAAGTAGGGCTGGTTTTAAAAAAAAATCTAATAATCGATATCAAATCGATTTTCCTTTCTGAGCGTGATATTGATTCATAAAACCATGAATCGATTATTTTAATATCTCTTTTTCCCCTAAATTACTTTTAAAAACTAAACATTTTAAAGGTCTTTTTTTTTTATCTTTGGGTTTTCTTGAAATGTGTTGTTTACATGAATTTTAAAATATTTTCTTACGCTTATGAAAGACCTGACTTATTGCACTTTAAGACAATTCAAAATCATTTTAATTTATATTAACAATTATTTAATTAGAATTATGAAAATATTTTCATCTCATGCCTTGTTGAGCCGCATTTTGTAATAACGGTGCATTTTGTGATAAACGTCCAAAATGTAATAACTTTTTCCTTTCATTTTGTAATAAAGCCGCATTTTGTAATAAACTGCCGCATTTTGTGATAAACTGCCCCAACGCATTTTGTAATAAATTTTGCCGCATTATGTAATAAGTTATTACATTTTGAGAAGATTATCACAAAATGCACTTGCAACTTTTTTATTCTCTAGAAAATGTAATAACATGGATTACGTAATAACAATTCTAAATTATTGTTTATTTGTTTGTTAATCGTATTTTATTTTACTTTAAAGTATTTGTAAAAGTTAGGCCTATTATTAGTATCACTGTATTAGCCTAGTTGCAGTACATAGCAATTACTATCAGTACACTATTCAAAGGTTGAATTAGCAGAGAATATTCTGTAAATTCCAGATTTTTTTAATTGGATACCAAAACCACATCAAGAATAGTTATAAACATCCAACAAACCTTATAATGCTTCTTATAATACAGAACAAAACCGTGGGTATCAAAATTTAATCCATTCGTAAACATTAACATATGCACATACAAAATACAAACGCTGATGAATAGGTAAAGAACAGCTTTATTTATGCATTTATAGAACCTTTCAACAAAAATAAATGCAACCAACACATGCAGGCTTGCTTATTTAAAATAATAATGAACCAATGTAAGTGTCTTCTGCTTGTTTAGAGAGCTGCTGTGACCAGCAAATTTCTCCACTAAGATTAATTTTAAACAAATATGAAATTGCCTTAAAAGGCTAAACAAACAACAAAATTTCTATTTCCAAAATATATCCGTAATTTCAAATTGTCCATGTCTAATATGTCTAATTACCAGCCAAGCCATAAACCACTTGGAATGTTTCCCAAAAAGCTCCTTGAGTTTTAATGCCGCACCACCAAAGCGCCCTGCTGCTTTGTACAACCTGTGTACACTAATTGTGTTCTTTCCAAAGACGTCCAACCCAAGGCTTCGGCTTAATGTTTCCCTTAGATAGATTGATGGATGGAATCGATCTTTCGTTGAAATTTCACCAGATCATACATGATCTTCTTTCTTAGCCACCTATGTGTCCTCTCAACCTTTCCTTGGCTTTGTGGATGATATGCTGAACTTTCAATTATTTTCACTTGCAGAGATGTCATTAGAATTTTCACTGCCCCTTTAAACTCAGTCCCTTTGTCATGTTGTAACACTTTGGGTGGTCCATGTTCACGATAAATCTTGTTAAGGTGTTTGGCAATTTAAACACTACTTTTTCTTTTCAATGGTTTCAGCCACATGTAACGACTGAACACATCTATCACTGTAAGAATGTAACGGTATAAAGCCTGACCATAACTAATTTTCAATTTTCCCATGTCCAATAGGTCAATTTGGTGTCGATCTTGCACTTCTTTGGCTTGAATGGTCATCAAAGGGGGCTTATTCAGAAACTTTGCATTTTGAAGTTGGTACCACTCAGTTCTGTTCAAGATTTCCTGCACCTTTCTTTCACTTATGCCAATATGATGCATTCTCAGTCGTTTTAACTTTCTTGCTCCAGAACCCTTAGTATCATCTAGACCAGGGGTGGGCAAACTTTTTGACTTGCGGGCCACAATGGGTTTGAAATTTTGACAGATGGGCCGGACCAGGAGCATTTGGACCTCATAGCACAGTAAAAACACACAGATAAATGTACAACCCAATTTACTTATAGTGTGCACTTAGGACTGCGTTTTTCAAATGTGCAAAATCCACATATTTAAAACAGCTTTTCCAATAGCTTCCTTTTTATTGTTTTAGCTCAACTTTTGCTGTGTTTTTATGCTTTGTAAAGTGACCTTGGGTGTTCTGAAAGGGGCTGTTTTTAAATGAAATGTATTATTATTATTATTATGATTATTATAAAATAGCCCTAATCCAGGTAGTACATTTGCCTCAATGAATATGCAAGATGCGATATTTACACACTATTTGGCAAAGTGGGAGGAGAAATGTAAATAGATTATAATAGCACATACACTGTGATCTGTCAAACCTGGTGACTGCATCTATTATTAATAGATTTCAATTCAAGGCGTAAAGTTAAAGAATTTTTTTCCATTGGCCCATCCATTTTTAACCCGGGCCCACAGTGCGTGTGACACATGCGGCTTTTTTTTCCTAGCCTTATTGGATAAATTCGGCGGGCTGGATTGAAACGCATAACAGGCCGTATTTGGCCCGCGGGCCGGGGTTTGCCCATGTCTGATCTAGACCCTTTTTAACAACACAATCAACATTAGATTGTAGCATGACTGGCTTGCCGGCACACAGCAGTGTCTGCCCATCCTCACTGAGAGAATAGACCCCTTGATTTCTCCAGAGACGCACCAAGGCATTTTGTTGAATTCTTGTGCGTTCAGAAACTGGAACATGAAACTCTCCTCTCAACTTGGGAACTATGACATTGTACATTTCCTCGGTCATTGCTTGCTTTTGTCCATGGCCTACAGTGAGCCCCAGCAGGGTGCAGGTCAGGGTTATAATTAGCAGACCTACAAGGGTGACAAAAGAGGGAAAATGTTTAACTCCCAAAACTAAACTGCATTTTGTGCCTTTTTTTTTGTCCGCGGGCGGGCCGGTGCAAGTAGACAGGTTAATGCAGTGAGCATAACTTGGACAATGCAGGTTTAAATTCAGTCATATAATTTATTTTCAAGGGCAAAACATCTACATAACTTTACAGTAGATCAACTGCAACATGTCTTTATACTTCCATATATTCAATTACACAGATAATATTTGACACAGTTTTTTCATACCTGGCATCATGTTGAACTCTGTTGGCTGTCTCAATTAAGCATGCAAGCAGTGCATGATCCTTGTAGAACTGATGCAGCAGCCAATCAGATTAGAGCCCGCCCTCCCCTCCCTGGCTGAGTGACAGACCATGTAGAGCTTTGAATTTGGCCACAAGTTATTGGCCTATATAATTCCAAACGTGTTCTGTCATACATAGATTTATTGGGCTACATAGCTCTAAGGGAAATTGCATAAAAAAACAATAAAAAGTCACTCTTGTATAAATTCATTGTTTAACAAACAACAATAATAGGTATTATTACATAATGCACCAATGTTGTTACATTTCCTAAAGAATAAAAAAGTTGCAAGTGCATTTTGCAATAATCTTCTCAAAATGTAATAACTTGTTACATAATGCGGCAAAATTTATTACAAAACGCATTGGGGCAGTTTATTACAAAATGTGGCAGTTTATTACAAAATGAAATGAAAAAGTTATTACATTTTGGATGTTTATTACAAAATGCGGCTCAACATGCTTGCTGATGTAAATGTTTGTGTAACATTAAAGTGATTTTAACACGTGTTACTTTCATTAATAAACAAATCATTTAATCAGTTCCTTCATCCGCAAAATTGTATTTGAAATTTTATGTTTGTGGAGTTTATATCATGTCCTTTACATTTAAGAATACTTGTTCCATTATTAATCAATATTGAATAGATTGTGGTATCTTAGAAGACTATCTAAAGCAGGGGTGGGCACACTCGGTCCTCGAGAGCCTGCAGGTTTTGGATGTTTCCCTGCTGCAACGCAGCTGATATATGCATAAGCATGGTAATGAACCTGTTGATTGGAATCAGCTGCGTTGGAGCAGGGAAACATCCAAAACATGCAGGACTCCAGCCCTTGAGGACCGAGTTTGCCCACCACTAATCTAAAGGGTTAGGAATCTCTTCATTGTAGTTTGGCAAACTCAGAGCCCCCAAACAGCATCTTGCCTAAGGCCCCCATGAAGCTAGAAATGGCCCTGAAAAGATCCACTATCCTGACCCAACAATTAAGGTTTTGAAGCAAACAACAACAAAATACACACACTATATCTCTCCCCACTGCAAAGGGTTATCCTCCATAAAAATAACTAATAAAGATGGTGCAAAACTGCAGAACAAGAAATCAGCGTTAAGTACAATAATTTATTTTGTGAATTTTTTTCTTTTTCATAAAAATCAACTCCCTCAAAATGTTAATAATTTTGAAGTATTATCTTTGTCCTGCATATCACTCCAAATCTGCAAAAACACAATAGTGACACAACGAGGCTGTTTTTGGACTCAGACGCAGAGGAAGAGGTGGAGGGTAAAGCAGCTTTTAATTAACAAAACAAAAGCTCTTCAATGAGAGGGAAAAAATAAAGACTATACAAACATTAACTGAAAGCGCTCCAAAAGGGAGGAAGTTCAAAACTACATTCAAAAACAAAAATCACTCTATGACTAAACAAAACTAAGCTATACAAACAAAGGTTCTCTCACGAGACAAGGCAATAAAGGCAACAAGGCATTTGGGTATCAAGGCTGTGGTCTATGGCAGGCTTCTGTGGCTCAAACGAAAACACTTCGGCACAAGACAGGGAAAACACAGACTATTTAACACATGAGGGTAATGGGGAACAGGTGGAAACAATCAGGGATCAGGGTTGACACAGACACCACACGAGGAAGGGCAAGTGACCTGAAACGAGAGGAGTCAGACTTTTCACAATAAAACAGGAAATGACAAGACACCCTCACCGCGGTGTGACAGTACCCCTCCCCCTAGGGCCGACTCCTGACGGCCCAGGCTGGTCAGGATGATCCCTAAAAAAGTCTTCAATTAGAGAGTCATCCATGATGAAGCGGGAAGGTATCCACTGTCTTTCCTCGGGCCCATACCCCTCCCAGTCCACCGAGAACTGCCTGCCCCGGCCCCGCTTGCGGACGGCCAGCAATCGCTTGACTTTGTAGACGGGCCCCCCATCCACAATCACAGGAGGCGGCGGGGGCGTAGGAGCCGGAACCAGAGAACTCTCCTTGACTGGCTTGACTTGGCTTACGTGGAACATTGGGTGAACACGCAGGGACCGAGGCAGGCGAAGACGGACCGCGGCCGGGTTGATCACCTTGGAGATGGGGTATGGGCCCACAAACCGAGGCGCCAACTTTTGGCATGGCACCTTTAAATGCAGATGTTTGGCTGACAACCACACTTTGTTCCCTGGCTGGTATACTGGAGCAGGTCTCCTTTTCCGATCCGCTGCTCGCTTGCCTCTGTCCCTCTGGTGCTCCAGAACCTGCCGAGCGGCTGCCCAGACGCGATGGCAACGACGGACCAAGGCATGGGCTGAGGGAACAGAGGCCTCAGACTCCAGGTTAGGAAAAAAAAGGAGGGTCGTATCCAAAAACACATTTGAAGGGGGTGAGTCCAGTGGCAGAGGTGAGCAGGGAGTTATGGGCAAACTCAACCCAGACCAGGTGTTTGCTCCACGATGCCGGGTTCTGAGATACAAGGCACCGTAAACCGGTTTCCAGCTGCTGGTTGAGACGTTCCGACTGACCGTTAGCCTCAGGGTGGTACCCTGAGGTTAGGCTGGCTTTGGCGCCTATTAGGCGACAAAATTCCTTCCAAAAGCGTGACACAAACTGGGGCCCCCGATCCGACACAATGTCTCTAGGGAACCCGTAAACTCGAAAAACGTGTTTAATCATGACCTCAGCCGTTTCCTTGGCTGAGGGAAGCTTTGACAAGGCTAAGAATCGGACCATCTTAGAAAATCGGTCAACTACTGTGAGAACGGTGGTCTTTCCTTTGGAGAGAGGAAGTCCCGTGACAAAATCCAGGGAAATTTCTGCCCATGGTCTAGAAGGAATGGGAAGAGGCTGTAGCAGACCCATGCGTGATCTGGTGGATGTCTTGTTTCGAGCACATACTGAGCAGGCCTCGATGTACTCCCGGACCTCCGGCTCCATGGAAGGCCACCAGAAACGCCGGGAGATGGCGTAAATTGTCCGTCGAACTCCCGGATGACAGGATAGAAGCGAGGTGTGACCCCAATGGATCACCTGTGGGCGCAGCTGCTCTGGAACAAATAGTCTATTCGCCGGGCACCCTTTTGGTGGGGTTGCCTCCCCGTTGGCTTGTTTCACTTCCCTCTCGATTGGCCATGTCACGGCTCCAATCACACAGTCCGGCGAAAGGATGGTCTCTGGTTCCTTAGTTACAGGCTCAGGATCGTAGAGACGGGACAGGGCGTCGGGTTTGACGTTTTGAGACCCCGGCCTGTAAGTGAGAGAGAAGGAAAACCGATTGAAGAACAGTGCCCATCTGGCCTGGCGTGAGTTGAGTCTCTTGGCTTTGCGTATATATTCCAGGTTCTTGTGATCGGTCCAGACCACGAATGGATGCTTTGCCCCCTCAAGCCAATGCCTCCACTCTTCCAGAGCAAGCTTGACGGCCAGAAGCTCTTTGTCCCCAACGTCATAGTTCCGCTCGGCCTTGGATAATCGTCGTGAAAAGAATGCATCTTTCCATCCTTCTCTGCGCGTTGAGACAGGACAGCTCCGATCCCCTCATTGGATGCATCCACTTCCACCATGAATTGCCGCTGTGGATCTGGTACTATGAGGATCGGAGCTGTGACAAATCGTTTCTTGAGTGCTTCAAAAGCGGCTTCAGCCGCCGGTGACCAACTGAACCTCACCAGAGTGGAGGTGAGGGCATACAGAGGGGCAGCTATTGCGCTGAACCCTCTGATGAAGCGTCTGTAGAAGTTTGCGAACCCGAGGAGCTGCTGAACCTTCTTGCGGCTAACAGGAGTGGGCCACTCCGTCACGGCCCTAGTTTTAGCCGGGTCCATCTGAACCCTCCCCGGAGCTATGACGAAACCCAAAAAAGAGACGGTTTCAGCATGAAAGACGCATTTCTCGGCCTTAACATACAGTTTGTGCTCCAGCAGTCTTTGAAGAACCTTGGAAACATGGATCTGATGAGTGGCTAGATCTGTCGAGTATATGAGTATGTCGTCTAAATAAACATATACAAACTGGTCCAGAAAGTCTCTCAACACGTCATTGATCATGGCCTGGAAAACTGCAGGAGCGTTAGTGAGTCCGAAGGGCATGACCAGGTATTCATAATGGCCACTAGGTGTATTGAACCCTGTCTTCCACTCATCCCCCTCTCGGATCCTAATGAGGTGGTAGGCGTTGCGCAAGTCCAATTTAGTAAAGATCGTGGCTTGTTGGAGATTTTCAAAGACGGAGGACATGAGAGGAAGAGGGTAGCGGTTCTTTATCGTAATGTCATTAAGGGGGCTATAGTCTATACATGGCCGTAAGGAACCATCTTTCTTCCCCACAAAAAAGAAACCTGCTCCCGCTGGTGATGAGGAAGGACGAATCAGTCCAACCTTCAGAGAAGTTTCGATGTAATCCCTAAAGGCCGCCTTCTCTGGTCCTGACACAGAATATAGGCGTCCCTTGGGAATGGTGGAACCAGGAATCAGTTATATGGCACAGTCATAGGCACGATGGGGTGGGAGCGACATGGCCTTGGTCTTGCTGAAGATCTCCTGGAGGTGATGGTAGCATGGAGGCACGGTGCTCAAATTCGGGTATTCTGCGTCTGTGAAGGATTTGACAGAAATGTGATCAACCGTGGTGATGTCTACTTCTCGGTTTGGTGAACCAATCCCATGGCTCACACAATTCTTTCCCCATCCCAGAACTTCGCCAGTTACCCAGTCTACATGGGGATTGTGTTCACACAACCAGGGGTGTCCTAGGACCAGGGTCCGTGAAGGAGACTGAAAAACGTGAAAAACTAGGTGCTCCTTATGTTTGCCGACTTGGAGCTGGATGGGTTCTGTGATGTGCGTAATAATGAATAGTTCACTTCCATTCAGGGCCCTAGCCTTAATGGGCTTGATTAACGGCTCAGTCTTGGCTCCTAAATGTCTCACCAGCCCCCAGTCAATTAGGCTCTCGTCGGCCCCAGAATCTATCAGGGCATAGAGGTCTGTGGGAGTGGTGTGATGGTTGATCCTCACTGACGTCAGTCTTCGTGGAGCCGCCGCCGGAGTCGTGACTTGACTCACCTCTTGGGTCCTTTTGGCTGGGCAGGCGACCACGACGTGATCTCGGTTCCCGCAGCAGAAACACAGCCCTTCCCGCTGTCGACGCCGTCTCTCCTCCAGCGAGATCCGCGCTCTGCCCAGTTGCATGGGCTCTTCCTCTGGTTGCGCGGGAGCTGGTTGGCGCTGAACTGACAGGGATCCGAGAGGAGCTGACCCCCCTGATGTTGGGAAGCGCGGGAAGCCCTCCATTGTCCTGGTCCGGCGAGCGCGGCTCTGCGTCACCTCCTGCAGCCGATGATCCGTCCGTATGGCCAGGGCGATGAGGGAGTCCAAATCCGGTGGAAGATCGACTGCGATGAGAAGCTCCTGGATGGACGTTGCCAGGCCCTTGAGAAAAACGTCGTAGAGCGCCGTGGTGTTCCAGCCACTCTCTGCCGCAAGAGTGCGGAAGCGTATGGCATAGTCACTCAAGGAGTCCCTTCCTTGGATCAGACTGCTTAGCTGCCGGGCCTTTTCCCGGTCGGAACAGGCTGGGTCAAAGACTCCCTGAAGAGCGGCTCGGAATTTCGGGGCGGAGCTGCAAAGTGGGGAACAGCGGGCCCACTCTGCCGTGGCCCAGGCTCTGGCTCTTCCAGTCAGGTGAGAGATCATGAAAGCCACCCGTGAACGATCTGTGGGAAAAGCCTGGGGGGAGTACTCAAAATGAATGTCACAGTCTGTTAAAAAGGCCTTGCATTGTCCTGGCTCTCCAGAGAATCGCTCAGGAGAGGCTAACTTGATCCCTGATCCGGTATATGGCACGGGTAGGATCGGCAAGGTAGCTTGAGTCTCTGGCTCGGACGGAGGGCTATTGGTGCAACTTCGAGCACCCGGAATCTGAGCTGAAAGCTCGGTCATTTGCGTTGCCATGGCGGTCTGAAACTCCTCCTGACGGCGTAGACGGGCATCCTGAGCCCGCAAAGCTGCGATCAATTGCTCTCTCTCTGCTGAGTCCATGCTGGCCGAAGTGTTCTGACACAACGAGGCTGTTTTTGGACTCAGACGCAGAGGAAGAGGTGGAGGGTAAAGCAGCTTTTAATTAACAAAACAAAAGCTCTTCAATGAGAGGGAAAAAATAAAGACTATACAAACATTAACTGAAAGCGCTCCAAAAGGGAGGAAGTTCAAAACTACATTCAAAAACAAAAATCACTCTATGACTAAACAAAACTAAGCTATACAAAATTACAAACAAAGGTTCTCTCACGAGACAAGGCAATAAAGGCAACAAGGCAATTGGGTATCAGGGCTGTGGTCTATGGCAGGCTTCAGTGGCTCAAACGAAAACACTTCGGCACAAGACAGGGAAAACGCAGACTATTTAACACATGAGGGTAATGGGGAACAGGTGGAAACAATCAGGGATCAGGGTTGACACAGACACCACACGAGGAAGGGCAAGTGACCTGAAACGAGAGGAGTCAGACTTTTCACAATAAAACAGGAAATGACAAGACACCCTCACCGCGGTGTGACAAATAGGACTACTCATGTTGTAGTCTGCCAGTCTAGTGGTGAATGGTGATATTTCAACTTAACACTACAGTCGGTACATATTCAGAGTTCCAGACCCTCAATTGTGCATGTAGTATTACTAGTTCCCCGCCTACTGCCCGAAGCCAGCTGGGATGTGCTCCAGCGCCCCCGTGGCCCTTGTGAGGAATGAGCGGTTAAGAAAATGGATGAATGGATATTATATTAGCCTATATTACATACAAGGCATTGCCGCGAATTGAAGATTCTGTTTGGGTTACAAACCACGTTGTCCGGACCTAGGTAGGATGCTGCTGTTATGACGTACGTCATTCTCTTCACCTTCGTGCTGACTTGTCACATTATGGTGTATTTCAACTTTTTTTGGGTTGCTAATTCCATTTATATAGATTATTTGTGAAATGATGTTAAAGGCGAGCAACTCCAAGTTATTTTGCAGGTTTCTAAGATCCACTGCTAGCTAAAGTTGGCTAAAAACACATTGCACTTAGATGCACTTAGCCAAGATTGCTTATTTTCATAGACTTCTATTACCATTTTAACTTTTGTGCTGCTGGGAAATGAAAATAGAAACCTCAAGGAAGCTATTGGTGGAGAAATCTCAAAATCAACATTTATGTCCTAACGATAAATTTTCGTGTCTAGCCCAAAACTATTTTTTGCCAAATGCGGACCCTTTTGCCAGAGCGGGTCACATATGTACAACAACTACTGTTTAGAAATTCATCATATATTGATTAGATTTGCTGCTTTTGCATATGCAATGGATAAGAGTAAACAACTCACACTAATATTATCTGTGCATTTAGGAAAAGTGTTGTTCTGATTGTTTTTTATTTTTTGTTTTATTTTATTTTTTAATGATACATTATTAAATATGAACAACTTACTAGTACATTAACATGATAGGGGGTAGGACTAGGTAAGTTCTTGAACTTCTTTCTACTCACTTTGAGCATGTAAACAGTGCGATATAAAATGCAAGCGTTTGCACTATGACATCACTCGTGATTGTTTCCTTTTGTCAACTTTTATTTTATATTTTGTAATGTAATACAGTATGTTCAATAAACCAATCAATCAAAACATTCATTATGAAAAATGGTATACTAAAAGCACATTTTGCACGTATGCACATATTTTGGCAATATCTAAAATGTCATTTACATCTGGTTAGGAAGCATGTAGTAGCACTGATGTAAAATTGTGGCCCCCTCCAACATTTCAATTTCCCATCCCTGAGTTAAGCAGTTATGTTTAGAAAGGGAAATAGAAGAAAAAACGCTATAAAGTTATTTCTTACATATTTTAAACACATTAACGTCTCAACAATACTCTTAGTCTTACCTTTTCATATTCCCTTTAGGTCTTAGGACACAATCACAAGAATCATTGTGTAGCTCATGAGTCACTAAGACTTTTGTTTTTCCTTAGGGCTTTTCGCCACAAGATTTAAAAAACACTATGTACGAAGTCCGACAACATGGAGACAATAACTGTACAATGGGGCGTGAGTGCAAGGCAGGCAGGCGGCATCACAACTTGAGTGCAGAGGGGGCTTGGTCCTTGTTGTGAATGAGAGGCTAGTATGACGTCAGCAAACCAATGTCAACAATGCAGCTCTTGGAGGAGAAAAGGCGTTACATCCTACACGAACAGAAAGCTGTCCACGACGCACCGATTGATGTCTCTACCCCATTCAAATCGTCCTTCATGTTATTCGAGGACAGTGGGAATTAAGCAGCATGCAGACGTACTTTTATTTGTGAGAACCTACCGTGGGCTAGCAAAAAGGGTGAGTTTGTCGCTACGTTATGTTCACAATGCGCGAGCACTACGTGCTGTCAGCTTAAAAAAAACAAAAAAAACGGCGTGCTGAAGCCGCGGATTCGCGTGTGTTCGCTTGTTTTCCCCACTTGTTTTTGTTGTCGACATGCTGTTGTCAGTTAAACTACAGTGTTGTTGTTCCTTTTGGAGGCTTGTGTATTTTTTGCCAATGTGTTGTGTTTATCAGGGATGGTGATATTAAGCTGCACGAGGTGTTTTCACTCAAAACACGTTCCCTTTGAGCCACCGTGTTAACAACCCAGGAGCTCCAAATGGCGTGTGTTTCGTTCATTTTGCTTGTATTCTCTGCCAAAGAGTGTAATATGTCGTGTTTGCGAATAAAGGGGCAGGTCGCTTTATCTCAAAAGCGACTGACCCGGTTTGTAGCATGCCAGTAACAACACGCGTCAGGTTATTTCACAAGGAAGTTGGCGAAGAAAGCAAAATTCTTGGTTTATAATGTATCCAACAATGCGCGGTAGGTAACGTGCAGGCGAGAGGATCAGCCTCTCGTGCTTTACCTGCTGTCATTGTGGGGGCCGAAAGGCGCTGGCAAGGGACAAAGAAGCTCAGGCAAGCCCCCCCCCCCTTCCCCTACCACTACCCCCCGCCCCGCTCATCTTATTCCCGCCCTCTGTGGCGGAACACTCGGTTCATACAACGGCCACCTCGGAAAAGCCCAAGGATTCCAGAATTGATCATTCCTCCAGTTTATACTTTGAATTTTCCCTCACTTTACTGGGTAGAGCATTATTGCTCGTTAACAACGCGAAAAATCTTACCATCAAGCACACTGCATATATCAATGATGTTAAATCAAATGAAGCGAAATGCGATATTTGAAATCAATAGTATGAACCTTCATTGTTGTATATTACCTAACACTTTTTTCCCCGTTAACCAGTCACCCTGCCCGCACTGCTGCTGTCTCGTTCCGCCCTCCATCTCACTCCTATTATGAGAGCTGAGCATCACAGTGCTTGCAGTATTGTAAGAGGGGGCTTCTCTTGCTCAGTCTGCCCCCTCTTGTGCTTAACATACACTTCAAATGAATGGATTAGATGCAAGGTGACTGAAGCCCATGAAATATTTACTACAGCTCTCGCTGTAGACGGTGGGAGCACCACTGAGTCATCATGCTCCTTCAGGCTACTATGCAGTTAGTGTGTGTGCATTATAAAAAGGAAACAAATGTAAAAAATAAAATAAAAAATCCAACTTCCTTGATACTCAGATACAAGATGCCATACATTCAAACTATTTTAACATATGCCTCCTCTTTATGGGTAGAAATAGATAAAAATAGAGAAAAACAAACAAACAAACAAACAAACCATTACTCTCTTTTGAAGTCTTACATTTTTAGCTTCACAATCTTCTTTAATTTTTATTTTTTACTTCGAACAGGGTTCATACCCATCGCCTCCGGTGCGGCAGCTCAACATTTGCCACTCAGCTAAAGTTCTGGGCCACCGTAACGTTGCAGTGCCCTCCGCCTCCCATTTGCTGCACAAGGAAAACGGACAATTTCAAACCTGCCCGGACGCCCGGAAAGAATGTAATAAAGTGAATATCTCCCTGTAAAACAGCCTAATTTCTCACAAAATCAAGCTAGCAATAACAATACCAAACATCATGTTAAATGTAACAGCCAGTTAATCGAAGCACATCCACAAAGTCGTTTTGTACCATTCTTTGTAAAAAGTACAAATCATTCTCCGTCCCTTACTTTGCTGAAGCTCCGGTAGCTATGGCGTTGGTCTCCCATCCTTCAAAAGCTGACGTTTTTCCCTCAAAAGAAAGGCGTGAACATAGTTTTATATTCTCCAGAGTGGCGTCGTCTTACCGCCTTACTGTACACTAAGTGTGTTTTGAATTCACGAATGCACTGTGCAAACGTACATTCACATAGGAATAATACAGCGACGTAAAAAACGCTGCGTAGCGATCTGCCTATTTGCGTAAAGGACTTTTCTACTGGGAAACTGACTAAGCATGCGCGAACACACATCGCTATGCGGACAGGGCTGGGAAAAGCACAGTAGCGGTGTGCCTTCAGGAGGATAATTTTTGCAGCATTTTTGCCTGCAGGCCAGATGAAGTAATGAGTCATTTTTAATTGAGGTATGAAAATCACCAAATGTTGCTACTTTTAAACCTATAGGTAGTGTAGGCTTTTTGAAATAAAATAAATAATTAAAATAAATAGAAAAAGCCAAACGGTTTCAACTTTCATTTCAGCCTGGGGCAGGCAGTGCCTACCTTGACCCCCAGGTGCAGAGGATGTGAGATCGAGTCCGTGCTTTGAACTTCCTGGGTGGAGTTTGCATGTTCTCCCCGTGCTTGTATGGGTTTTCTCCGGGTACTCCGTTTTCCTTCCTCATTCCAAAGACATGCATGGCAGGTTAATTGATCATTCCAAATTGTCCATAGGTGTGTTTGTGAGTGTGGATGGTTGTTCGTCTTTGTGTGCCCTGCGATTGGCTGGCAACCAGTTCAGGGTGTACCCCGCCTACTGCCTGATGCCAGCTGGGATAGGCTCGAGCCCCCCCCGCGACCCTTGTGAGGACAAAGCGGTTAGGAAAATGGATGTATATATATATATATATACAAAATTTCTGCTACATATTCATCAATAATAGGTAATAAACTATCAAAGGCTTAATTAACTCAGTTTACAAATACTAGCCATACACTTTTTTTTATCACAACGCTCTTACTGTACTACAACCCCGTCACTCTTAAGCCCTCGTAATGTAATTTTTTTTAACGACATTTAAGTAAAATTTGCCAAAATTTGGCACACTATTGGAAGTGTGATATCTAAGTCATTTCAGATTTTTTTTTTTAACTTGCAACTACTCAAAATGTTGACCTATCCATACATATATAGTTTTTATTTAGTTTATTGTTTTTGATGCCTTCTATGGACAATAAAAGCAATATTGTCCTAAGAGCACAACTAACTATCATCTATATATATATATATATAAAAAAAACACATTTAAATTGGAATATTCACGCACACACGCACGCACATCCACTCATCACAAAATCATGCGCATGTGCACGTCACTGTTACTGTGTCCACACAAGCTCACACTGAGCTCTCAATCCCAACAGTGCTTTCTTGTTTTGGTATAAGAATGGGGACATAGGAAGCACATAAGTCAGCTCAACCAAAAATGATAATTAGCTCTCTAGTGCCATCTGGTGTATTATGGCTTCTATGACTCTAAGGTAAATATATATATATATATTTTTTTGGCCTGTGTTTAGTTGATGCAGGGATAAATTGAATAATCGCGGGAAATACACTATAACACATTGGGTGTACAGTGCATTAAAAAAACATGAAAAAGTATTACTTATAATGGGAGTCAATGGGGCAAAATTTTGACATTTTTGACTCATGTGTAATTTAAAAATTTGTTTCCCACATATAATAATGACAATAATAATTTTGAAATTTTGGACGGTGCCATTTTGAACTTCAACAATTGGACAATTGGGTGCAATTTTAGCTCACAGTGATTTTTTTCATATGCTTTATATTTGATATTAATAAAAAGCCAAAAGCCAAAAATTGGACACTTTCCTTACAAGGGTTCTAATCACAGCAGGGTTGTCGGTAACAGGGTCGCAAATCTGAACGAATGCTAGCTTTCTCTCAAGAGTAGAAGCTAGCTGTTCAGCTAGGTGTTCTTAGTCCTGCTACTTGCGTCTCATCTAACCTCATGAGCCACAAGTGAGTGTCGGCGAACTACTGTAATGTTATATGCGGTATATCTGCTCGAGACTTTTTATTTTTATTTTTAATATATATATATATATATTTGTATTACATTTTCTTGAAATCTACTTGGATGGTGGCCAATTTACTTGGGTGGCCCGCCCAAGTATTAACATGGTGTGGCAAACACTGATATATATATATATATATATATATATATATATAGTGCTGCTCAAAAGTTTGTGAACCCTGCAGGGAGGTTCAGACTTTTTGTAAAAAATATTAAAATAACCTTATTAAACTTTTAGTCATACCCAAATCTACAATGCTGACATGAAAAATAATGGACTTGAACAAAAAGAATGATAATATTGTCATTCTTTCTTGAACAAAAGTAAGAAAAACTCAGATTTCATGGGTGCAAACATATGTGAACCTCTCACTTAATCGGACATTGCACCTCTTTTTGCAATGAGAACTTCATCCAAACACCTTCTTTAGTGATTTATCAGTCTTTCGCATCTACTTTGGGGGAATTTTTGCCACTCTTCCTTGCAAAATGCAGCCAGTTGAGAGAGGTTGGATGGGCGTCTAGCATAAACTGCCCGCTTCAGGTTCCGCCACAGTATTTTGAAAAAATTTAAGTAAGGATTTTGACTGGGCACATCCAGAACATGAATCTTGTTGTTCTTCAGACATCCTTGGTTGTATTGCTGGAATGCTTTGGATTATTGTCATGTTGCATGATCCATCTTCTACTAGGCTGTAACTTCACAAAGGATGGCTTCAGGTTATTTTCTAGGATTTCACAATATTCCTCTGAATTCATGAGTCCTTAGATTATGTGCAGGTCCTGAGGATGAAAAGCCAGCCCAGCCAGAGCAGAATTGAGCATTTCCCCCCCCCCCCCCATGCTAGGGTGAAGGCTCTTTTGCTGGTATGCAGTGTTGACTTTTCACCAAACATGACTGTTTTAGTTGTGACCAAACAGTTCAACCAAACAGTTACATTTTGGACTCATCTGTCCACAGAAGGGACTTCCAAAAAGCTTCAGTGTTGTCCAGGTCCTCGCTGGCAAAGTTGAGATGGGCAGCTTTGATCTTTTTTGTGAGCACAGGCTTCAACCTAGCAAGTCTTCCATGAAAGCCTTGTCGATTGACTTTTCTTCTGATTGTTGAACCATGCACATGTGTTCCTGATACAGCAAAATAGGTCTGCAAATCCCTTAATGTGATGTTTGAGTTGGCTTTTTACCT
Source organism: Vanacampus margaritifer (assembly GCF_051991255.1). Taxonomy (NCBI): domain Eukaryota; kingdom Metazoa; phylum Chordata; class Actinopteri; order Syngnathiformes; family Syngnathidae; genus Vanacampus; species Vanacampus margaritifer. The sequence continues at coordinate 46,384,092 of NC_135432.1, read as the reverse complement.
GTATTATTATTTTTCTTGTGGGTCTTGCTTATATTTTAGGTCATCCACTTCTAGGCTGGATTGTAGTAATTTTCAGCGTTCTCTAGTTGCAGATAATCTGCTTCACAGTGGAATGATGAAGCTTATTTTTTTAGATGACTTTATAGCTTACCCCAGACAGATGTGCTGTCACTACCCACTTCCTGAGGTCCCCTGAGATTTCTTTTCCTCTCAGAATGACTGACCTGTATGGGTTCACCTGGGTAAGACTAAAGTGATGTGGTTTTGTCTCTGTTTCAGTCAGTGATGCACAATTTCTTTGCTAAACCTCTCATTTCATTGGTCCATTTCAGTGGATAGTTTAGCTACCAATTTGTCCTACCTGATCCCACTTGACTGCTTGTTTTAAGCAACGCAGTTCAGGGTTCACTTACTTTTGCACCTACATGAATTGACCAAAAACTATTTTTAATTAAGTTTTGACTACACAATTGAGTTGCTAAACGTACACCTGTTATTTCATATAAAATTTAATGGTTCAGATTGAACAACAAAATCAGGTTGAAACAATTGGAAAGTCCAAATTGTTCAAGAGGTTCACAGACTTTTGAGCAGCACTGTACACACACACACACACACACACACACACACACACACACACACATGTGTGTGTGCGTGTGTGTGTGTGTACAGTGCTGCTCATATATATATATATATATATATATATATATATGTGTGTGCGTGTGTGTGTGTGTGTGTACAGTGCTGCTCAAAAGTCTGTGAACCTCTTGAACAATTTGTGTATATATATATATATATATATATATGTGTGTGTGTGTGCTTTTGTTTAGATAGATAGATAGATGTACTATATGTGAATATGTAGTTGTGGTTTAAATCACCTTTACTAACAGTACATTGTTAAAATGCTCTTTCCTCCTGTACTGATGATGTATAAACATTATAGATATAAACTCAGCGACCCCTGTCATGTTTTTCAGCAATCCCCTTACAGTATTGGTGTTTCTTTATCTGGTGTAACCTAGCCGCAGATCTGGCAAACCATCTGGCATGGTTGGCAGTGATTGATGCAGACATGGAGCAGATGGTGAGATGATGGTCAGTTGTTTTGGGCCCTGCTTAAAACCACATTGTCTAGGCAGGGGTCGCTAAGCTGAAACTAGAGCTAAAGCTGTTGTTTAGCTGAGGGAGTATTATAGCGTCTGAGGGACACTGATTTATAAAGGCTATAAAACAAATACTGTACAGTTGAAGTGGAAGACAATCTGAGCCTTGAATGATCAGGTTTGTTCTAGAGATAGGCCAATTTTTTTTCCAAGCCAATGCCATTGCCGATTATTAGTAGTCAAGTAGGCCGATAACCGATATGTATAGCCGATATTCGTTTGAAGTTTTGAATGTCTTTCGAAGTAATAACTACTAAATCATGCTTACTCATGGGAAATATATATTTTTCTAAATACTACTCAATTTTATGACTGTTACCATCTACTGTATATATGGGTTCACAGTTATAATCAGGAATGACACTACTGCTCTCCCTCAGATTAAAATTTCATACGTCAGTTACACAGTGACAAGTTTTTGGAGCATGTAAACATTGTTACATAAAAAAAAAACAGTACTCAACTATCTTTTTAAAATTACTTATGTTAGTTTTTTATTGTTCACATAGTTTGAATTATTGAAAGGTATTACTCTACCCTTTTATTTACCTTTGCTGATGCCTATCCAAGGTTTTTACAGTGTTTAAATACAGTAAGGACACAAACCTTACAACTAAAAAGGCGAACATATATCGCTGATGTCGGGCCAAAACCTTGTACTTCCTAAATAGTCACTTTTCAGGAGACCCCCAAAACGGCATTTTTAATTATTTTTATTTTATTTAACCATTAACATTACATCATTCAAGAGAGCAAGCCATTTTGAACACTTAAGATGAGTCAATAATTTGTAATATATTTTATATACAGTATATATATATATAATAAATACACACCACTTGTGGACTGACCAACAGAATAGTTTTTTGAAAAAAAGTATTAAATTTACCAAATTGCAGAGATGGGCATTTCGTCGGGATTGAATGATGAGAAACTTTTAAAAAATGGCGGACTCCGCAACGTGGGTTTTCGTCCATCAGTGTGTAATCTTCACTCACAGAGTCAAGTAACAATGTACCTCAAAGTTAGATGCCTGTTTTGCTGAGGACTGGAGGAAGCACGCACTGCGTGTCTCTGGTGTGTTTGTTCGTGTGTGCTGCTTATAAGGACTGCATTGAATATATATGTGTGAGAGTGTGACTACTCCTGTGGTCAATAAAGGATACCTCTGCTGAGACTTGTTGCCGGTTGTGATTGGGTAAATTGTTTGTTTGTTTGTTTTTTAACAATGAATTTGATTTAAACAGCAAACAGTATACACAACCTGTAAAAACATAATTGAATATGTACATTTTATACAATGTAATCAACACAAAACACGGCAGGAAGTTTACAAAGTATATAGAATAGAAGCTAAACAAAATAGATTGGCTAAGTAGGCGGAACCAGCCGAATTAGGAAAGATGAAAACACAAATGGCGGCACGATGGTTGACTGGTTAGCACGTCTGCCTCCCGGTGCAGAGGACGTGAGATCGAGTCCGGGCTTCTGCCTTCCTGGGTGGAGTTTGCATGTTTTCCCCGTGCTTGTGTGGGTTTTCTCCGGGCACTCCGATTTCCTCCCACATTCCAAAGACATGCATGGCAGGTTAATTGAACACTCCAAATTGTCCATAGGTGTGATTGTAAGTGTGGATAGTTGTTCGTCTCTGTGTGCCCTGCGATTGGCTGGCAACCAGTTCAGGGTGTACCCTGCCTACTGCCCGAAGCCAGCTGGGATAGGCTCCAGCCCCCCCGCAACACTTGTGAGGATAAGTGGCTAAGAAAATGGATGGATGGATGGACAACACAAATCTACAGTATTTGTTTAAGTATACTATTTTGTTTATGTGTAATTTATTCACATATAAACATGTATGGTTGTTGGATTATATTAAACCTGGGTGAAATTATTTATTTTAAGAATATTTAGTAAACAATTTAGGTCACACAATCACGAGAGAGAGAGAGAGAGAGGAGAAAGAGAGCTGTCAAAATTAATCGATCAACAAGTAATCGATTATCAAATTAATTGACAACTATTAATAATCGAGTAATCGTTTGGAGCCATTTTTTTTTATTTACAATTGTCCAAATCCTTTTTTTAATTGTTTTTTTAATTGTTCACTGATTTCTGTAGTCCTTCATGAAAGACTGATTATCTTCTGTGTTTAATCAAAATAAGACATTTTCAAACATCTGTTTTTACTTTGGAAAACAATGACCAAACCAGAAATATAGTACATTGACCCCCCATCCCGCTTCCTTTTTTTTTTTTTTTTAAATCGCTATACAAATACGAAGTAATAATATGTAAACAACAAACACTGGTTAATAAACAGTAATCGGGGGAAAAAATTAATTGTAATACAATTTAATGCAAAATTTAAATGAACTTGATTAGTCTATTAATCGATTGGAAAAATATTCAATAATGACAGCACTATTATTTCAGCGTTGGCTAGTATGCTAACTAGTTTGTTTCATGTGAATGGTTTATACAGGGAGTCTTCGAGTTACGTCGTACACGATTTACGTCGGTTCGACATTACGGCGCCCGTGCCTCATCCGTAGCACCTTCTTTTTCGTTAATTTCCCACATTAATGATGCCATTTTAAAGTTATTTCAAGTTGTGTTGTTGTTACCTCCAGCAACAGACATCCATCAGCTGGTCGGCTCGCCATCAGGCACGTCACATTTCCGTGTTTAAGTTTGAATTAGCTCCGCTCAGCCATCCGTCAGCAATGAATGTCCGTGCGTAAACACGAAAAATTGGTTCCGGCTCTTCCGATCGCGCAAATATGTTTTTTTAAATTACTGTACAAAGTTTTTTGATGTAAATATCGACTTTAACGGTGAAATCCAACCTAAGTCGAAATTTGGGTTACATCGCCAGCGTAGGAACGGAACTCCGCCCTAACTTGAGGACTCCCTGTATTGTGAATTTACAAGGCACAGCAGTGGATTAAGGGGAGCATCAGTGGTTTTTTTTTTTCTTACTTGAAGGTGGGGTCTTCACTCAGAAATAAACACTTCATAACCACTGGATGTCGTCTACACATGAATCCTTCTCAATCAACACCTCTCGGCTTCTGTTAATGTGTGGTGGTGATTTTGTCATCAACCACCAGGGGTTTTCCTGGCTCAAATTGAGGCAGAGGTGGTACCAACCTGACTACGATGGGTGACTACCGATACAATGTGTTAGTATTGGTGCCAATGCCAGTCTTATTTTAATGTATCAGTTATCACGGCGATGACCGATACCTTTATGGGCCATGCTCCTGTAGCCATTTTATTATCAAAAACTAGAAATTATAATAATACAAAGTTGCTATTCATTTCATGCCATTTTAAGGAAAAATAATATATTGGGATATATAGATCTTTCTGTAAAATCATCTGTCATTTTTGGCTGTTGAATATTGGGAAAAATTATGGTATCAAACATTACAGAGAGAATATTTTAAGAGTTCCAATAAGAATATGACTATTATCACATTAAAGCATTATTTTCTTAAAACTCACAAACCTCAGGTCAACTCTAAATGGACTACATATTTTTTACATTTCTTGCAACCAGACACAGAACATTTAAGCCTCCTGTTTTTCAGTCTGAAGAACCTCCTCATGTACTCAGTGTAGTCCAAGGCCTACTGGTCTGGTCAATCAATGGCTATCTTACAACAGACATCCAGTGCCTCTCCTTCAGTCGGTTGCGTAGATGTGTCTTCACCTTAAACAAAACAATTCATCATGCATAAAGTATTTTTGTATTTATTCTGATACATACATGAAGCATCTATAAGGTTTTCAATCATATATTACAATTTTGAGTGCAGAGAAGAGTCTCTCCAAATCTGCAGTCTGGACAGAGGCTGTGAGGGCGATAGCAGCTACAAGGCTTAGGGTGGGATACATGTCAGCAGATTCTGCAGATACAAGCCACAGAAGCACCTCCAGGGATTTGGTTTGAATAAAAGCAGTGAGAGAAAAAGATGAATGAAATTGTTATTAAGTAAAACTTGACTGTTGTGGGGGTGATACAGTTATGTAACTTATCCTTATCCGGTACCTTCAGATCAGGACTCCACACTCTCAGTCTGTATGAGCTGACAACAGGTCAGACTCCCTCAGTCTTGGAAACTTCTCTGCCAGTGTCCTTATCTCAGCATCCCCATATTCTGTACTAGAGTTTGACAACATTTTCCCGGGGGAGAACACATTGAAGACAGACAAACTGCTGGTGTTTGGGAATCTGTTGTCAATATTCTCAGTCAGTGCAGTCAGAAATGGCTCCATCACCTGTAGATGTTTAAAAAATAAAATAAAATAACAGTCCTTCCTTTCACATTACACAAATACATTCGTAATGCATAGTGTTTTTGAAGCTCCCCCACACATCATCATGGAAATAGGCAGGGACCTCTTCCTGCAGAGGCTCCAGACCAGCATCAGACTGGAGCCATGCTTGCCAGCGGTCTTTGACCATGGTGCTCTGTTTCAGCTGTGGCAGTGATGATTTCAGCACCGTGCCCAGATATAAAACACAACAGCTTTGCTAGCAACGGCATTTCAATTAACAGAAAACCCAAGGACTGTTTCTCATACCTCCTGCTCCACCTGAGAGAAAAAAAGTTTTCTCTTTTGAAAAACCAAAAACTGCAGGTGAATCTTCTTATGCACACGTTGCATTAGGCACAGGGCAGGGGGAAATAACTTGTCCTTTACAAAGGAATGCAGTCCTTGTGCATTTAGCTCATTCCGGGCTAGGAGTGAGAGATCGGCAATGAGAGCAGGCAGAATTTGACGCATCACATTTGTTACTTCCTTATTAGATTCCCATCTGGTAGTGTTTCCTCCCTACCAAAAATATTTAGTAAATGACAAAAAAAAAATGAAAAGCACTGAATATTGCTAACCTGCAGTGTGATTTGGGGGAGTTCAAAAAGCTTCTCCATGTCCTTGAGACTGCTGGTCCTATTACTGGAGGACTGGTAGAACCAGAAGATTGTTCCAACAGCCTGGCATATTTAGTGAGGTAATGAATTGCCCTCTGTCCCTTAATGCAGTCTGACACTGCCAGATTGAGACGATGTGCAACACAGTGTACGGTTATCAGGCCAGGGAATGAGTCTTGTAGTCTCTTCCCAAGCCCATCTTTTCTCCCTAAAATATTAATTTTAAAAAACCACAACACAGTAACACTGTCAATCTTATAAAATGTTAAAAGGTAAATGCAAAAACAAAAATAAATGGAAAATTCCCCTATCATTACTGCAGTGCCATCACTTGCAAAAGAGGCTAGCTTGTTGGTTGGCAGCATTTTCTCATAGCAGACACTCCACCCAAATGCAACACCCTGGTTTGGACTACAGTGCTTCCCACATGGTTGGGTCCTAAAAAAAACTAAACATAAAAAACAATATCTCTTAGTTGAAGTATTTTTAAATACACAATTGTATTTAATTGCACAAAGCAATGTTACCTCACAACTAGACCCAGTTGTTTTGTCACAGAGACGTCAGTTGTCTCGTCGACCCTTAATCCCCACACTGAGGATTTCGACAACTCTGCCACCAACTGGTCATCCAATCCTGGGGGCAAAACAGACAATAATTATGAACTTGGCCTACTTAAATTTAAAAACAATTATATGAAAACATTGAATATTCATCCAATCATCCATCCATCCATTTACTACTGCTTATCCGGGGTCGAGACGCGGGGGCAGCAGCTTTAGGAGGGAAGCCCAGACTTCCCTGTCCTCAGCCACTTCAACCAGCTCCTCCGGTGGGATCACAAGGGGTTCCCAGGCCAGCCGAGAGACATAATCTCTCCAGCGTGTCCCCGGGGCCTCCCACCGGTGGGACTTGCCCGGAACACCTCTCCAGAGAGGCGTCCAGGAGGCATCCGAACCAGATGCCTGAGCCGCCTCAACTGGCTCCTCTCCATGCGGAGGAGCAGTGGCTCAACCCCAAGTCCTTCCCAGATTACTGAGCTTCTCACCCTATCTCTAAGGGAGAGCCCGGACACCCTATGGAGAAAACTCATTTTGACCGCTTGTATCCGGGATCTTGTTCTTTTGGTCATGAGACACACTTCGTGACCATAGGTGAGGGTAGGAACGTAGATCGACCGGTAAATCGAGAGCTTCGCCTTTTGGCTCAGCTCCTTCTTAACCACCACAGACCGATACAAAGCCCACATCACTGCAGACACTGCACCGATCTGCCTGTCGATCTCCCACTCCCTCCTGCCCTCACTCGTGAACAAGACCCCAAGATACTTGAAGTCCTCCACTTGGGGTAGGATCTCCTCCCCGACCCAGAGAGAGAGCATGCCACCCTTTTCCGACTGAGGACCATGGTCTTGGATTTGGAAGTGCTGATCCTCATCCCAATCGCTTCACACTCTGCTGCGAACCGCTCCAGTAAGAGTTGGAGATCACGGCTTGATGAAGCCAACAGCACCACATCATCTGCAAAAAGCAGAGATGCTATACTGAGGCCACCAAACCGGACCCCGTCAATGTTTCGGCTGCGCCTAGAAATTCTGTGCATAAAAGTTATGAACAGTAATCGTGACAAAGGGCAGCCTTGGCGGAGTCCAACCCTCACTGGAAACAAATCCGACTTACTGCCGGCAATGCGGACCAAGCTCTGACATCGGTTGTACAGGGACCAAACAGCCCGTTTTCAAGGGGCTCAGTACCCGTATTCCCGAAGCACCCCCCCACAAGACTCCCCAAGGGACGCGGTCAAATGCCTTCTCCAAATCCACAAAACACATGTAGACCGGTTGGGCGAACTCCCGTGCACCGTCGAGGACCCTGCCGAGGGTGTAAAGCTGGTCCACTGTTCCATGCTCCTCCTAAATCCGAGATTCAACTTCCCGACGAACCATCCTCTCCAGCACCCCTGAATAGACCTTAACAGGGAGGCTGAGGAGTGTGATCCCTCTACAGCAGGGGTGGCCAACTAGTCAGAGACTTTTTTTTCTGTGTTACTGCAAAGAGCCACATCATACACATGGGTATACATGAACATCATCTTTTAATCATGTATGCACGCATACACAGACCTCTGCTCAGCCAGATCTAATGAAAATAACCACACCAACATGATAATATCAGCAATTTTCAACAGTTAACATTGTGTGCACTGTCTCACACACAAACTCTCATTTCAAGAAAGTCCACAAACAATAATAGAATAATTTTCAATAACATCTTTCTCTTACTATGCTGCTTAGTGAGACTTCTGGCATTCCTTATCTTGAACAATGCTCTTCAAATCTGTCTTGTATTCTGTTGTTGCCACTCTAAGCAATTCTTTCAAATGAGTGTCAGTCAGAACAGATCGATGCTTTGATTTCACATGTTTCAGGGTAGAAAACACAGACTCGCAGACGTACGTTGACCCAAACATGGACAGTATCTTAAGCGCAGCTCGTTTGATGTTGGGGTATTTTTCAATTGGCACACTTTTCCAGAACTCAACGGTCCCTTCCCTTAAAACAGCTTTCAGTTGATCCTCCTCACAAAGGTCGATCATCTCCAACTCAGCCGCAGCCTCATCTGTGACGAGCGGGGCTTTCAAACAGTCTGTCTCCGCATTAAATGGGTCGACGAGGAACGTAATCTGTGGTCTTTTCAGTTGTAGATCACAGAACCGGGTCACAAAGCTTTCGTGCAGGTTTGCAACCAGTGTTGCATATCTGTCTCTTTTCTTTTTCAGGGCGGCGCTGGTGACTTGCTCACTGGCTTTTAGCAAAGTATGAAAATGTGTTAAATCTCCCTTTTGAATATGCGCCTCAGCTTTAGTTTGTTGACAAACGCAAACACACTTTGCACCAGGTCAGGCAGCATTTTTAACTTACCCTGCAGGGTCAGGTTCAGTCTGTCCAAGTGACACAGCATGTCGACTGAAAATGCCAGATCCATAATCCACTCGAGGTCTGAGAGCTCGGGATAGTCCTTGTCCTTCTCTTCCATGAACAGTTTCACAGCATCCAAAAGCTCAAAGAAGCGAGAGAGTACCTTGCTTTTTGACAGCCACCTCACAGTGCAGTGCAGCGGCAGGTCACCTGGAAGCCCTTGGGGTCCAGCTCAGCGATGAGATTCCTGAATTACCTGTGGTTAAGCGCATGTGTGCGGATGTAGTTGACGATTTCCATCACAGGCTTCATGACGTTGTTTAAATTCAATGATTTAGACACGAGTTGCTCCCTGTGGATGATGCAGTGGAAATTCCAAAAGTCGGGAAATGTTTGATCAGCTTTGCACAGCCCCACAAGCCCGTTCACGGATCCGATCATGGCTGGCGCTCCATCCATGGCTATTGCAGTTAGTTTCGGTATGGGCAGATTTGCTTTTGCAAACGCAGCCATCATTGCTTCTTTCACATCTATGCCACGGGTTCTGTCTTTTAATGGCACAATATCAAGGAGTTCTTCTTTGATCATACATTCATTTGACACAGACCGTGCAAATATTGCCAACTGAGGCTTGTCTTGTATGTCACAACTCTCATCCAGTGCCACACTAAAATACTCACATGCTTGAAGGTCAGAGTGCAACTCTGATTCAACAGCTGTATTAATATCCGATATTCTGCGTTTAACACTGTGGCGGGACAGTTGAACGTCTGATACGCTCCGTTTTAGTTTGTCATCTCCAGGAACCAAGATTTCAAAGGCGTCAATGAGGCATTTTTTAATGAAGTCCCCTTCGTTGTATGGCTTTTTAGCCCGTGCTATGTTCCAAGACAGCTGATATGATGCAAGCGTTACGGTCTCCGAGTGTTTTGTGAATTTTTTGAAAAACTGCACCTGCTTTTCTGCCTTGCTTTTCAAAGCGACCAACTTGTTCTTGCGAAGTTCAGTCCCTCTTGGAAATTCCTGTTCGATGTTAGGGTGGAGTGAGCTGAAGTGACGCTGAAGATTTGAAGCTTTGAAATGCGCTAATGCTGCTTGACATATAAGGCAGATCGGCTTGCCATTACGTTTAACAAAAATATATAAACTCTCCCACTCTGGCAAAAACGTCCTGTTTTCTTCTTCATATTTTCGTTTGGCTGTGCTTTTTTTCCCTGCCATTTCAAGAGGTAACTTGACGGAAATTGTTTACAACACAAATGATGTCACACCAAAGATTCTCTCGTCGCTCGTTTGACGTCATTCAAACATGGTCAGTGTGCCATCTAGCTGTAGGGGGAGTGAATGACAGCTGTAGGGGGAGTGAATGACAGCCCCAGCCAAGCATTTTTGACGCATGTCATGTGAAAGCTCCTGAAGAGCCGCATGAAACTAGTTAAAGAGCTGCAAGAGGCTCGCGTGCCACGTGTTGGCCACCCCTGCTCTACAGTATAGTATAGTATAGTTCTTAAAAAGGCGGCCCACCACTCTGGTCTGCCAATCCAGGGGCACTGTCCCCGATGTCCATGCGATGTTGTAGAGGCGAGACCCACAACATCCAGAGCCTTAAGGAACTTCAGGCGGATCTCATCCGCCCCCAGGGCCTTGCCACCGAGGGGCTTTCTAACCACCTCAGTGACTTCGTCCCCAGAGACAAGAGAGCCCACCTCGGAGTCCCAAGACTTCGGAAGACTTTGAAAGGGTCTTCGAAGTATTCTCTCCACCGATTCACACTGTCCCGAGACGAGTTAAGCAGCACTCCATCTCCACTATACACAGTGTTAATGGTGCACTGCTTTCCTCTCCTGAGACGCCGGATGATGGACCAGAATTTCCTCAAAGCTGTCCGGAAGTCATTTTCCATGGCATCTCTGAACTCCTCCCATGTCTGAATTTTTGCCTCAACGACAGCTGAAGCTGCATTCCGCTTGGCCAGCCGGAACCTGTCAACCGCCTCCTCCTCCTTAAGCTTTATGTCATCCCTTACCACTGGTGTCCACCAAAGGTTCGAGGATTGCCGCAATGACAGGCACAGACCACCTTATGGCCACACCTCCGATCGACCGCCTCTACAATGGAGGCGCGGAACATGGCGCGGGCTCAATGTCCCCCACCTCCCCCAGGACAAAGGAGAAGTTCTGCCGGAGGTGGGCGTTGAAACTCTTTCTGACAGGGGATTCTGCCAGACGTTCCCAGCAAACCCTCACAATACGTTTGGGTTTACCACGTCTGAGGTCTGCGGACGAGCCCCACCTCCGGGCTTGGCTCCAGAGGGGGGCCCAGGTGACCCGCGTCCGGGCAAGGGAAACGTATGTAAATATATTGTGTTGATTCGCTTCCTGATAGGGCTGGGCAATAAATCGAATTAATTCGATACATCGTCATTTTAAAAATCGAATAGTTTTTGCTAAAATTTTGCTAAATTGTGAAATAAAATTTTGTCTTTTGGATTATTAAAAGCTCTTGTTCTTATGTTCTGTTACATTAAAATGTTTTTTTTAAGTTGTAATTTTGTGGCAGAATGCTGGATGGGTGGTTTACAAGACATGTTTACAATAGCTACCAACTACTTAATTGTGGCATTTACACCAAAAAAAAACTATGAATGTTAAGTTTATGTTAAAACTTATTTAGAATCAGTAAACATTATTGTTTTCTGAACATTTTGCACAGGAATTATTTTTGAATAAATGAAACCTTTAAATAAATGTTTGTTGGGTTTAATCGATTAAAATCGTAATCGTCCTGAATGTCTGTAAAAATCTTTTGGCCCTATCTCTCAGCCCTACTTCCTGACTGATCGAGGTAGGATGCATTTTATTGCTTCCCGAGTTCACTCCCGCGGCGCCAGCTGAAACCAAACACTCCATTGTTTTTTTTTTTTTCAACATGCCTAGTGGGACGAGATGGAAAACTTAAAGTATTTTATTCAAAAATTGGAGCACACCATATCTGAAATGAGTAAGCAGATGCTGGAATTGATCCAAAATCAAAACCAAGACCTTCTGAAGGAAATTCAATAGCTGTGGATTGAGATAAAAGATAAAAGGCAGATCAGAAGATCGGCACATTGCAGACTTGGAGAAACTGGCACAAGAGCTTGATCAAAATGCACGCATCAACGATCTCATCATCACCGGGATTAAAATCAGGCTGCGCACGTATGCACAAGCTGCGGCCTGAAGAAGTGAGGAGGATCCTGATCTGAATCCTGACAACGAAACTGTTGAACAACAGGTGATTGCCAAACTGCAAGAATTGGGAATAACAGCGGAATCGCAGCACATTCAACAGTGCTACCCGCTTCTATCTGGAGGGAGAAAACCACCAATGGTCTTCATGAAGCTCACCGACAGGAAGAACAAGATTGCACTTCTTAAACAGGGGCATCGCCTCAAGCTTATAATTAGTGAAATTCTACAGCCTCTAACCCCGGGATTACACCGCATGCGTGTGCGCTGCGTCTCCGCTCCGCTGCATCTTGACTGCGTGCTCCAGACACATCAATTTTATGGACAAAACTCACCGGCTGCGCACTGCCGCGTTCCGGAAGCTCCGTCGCCGACAACTTGCCGCCGTGTCTCGCGTGATCGCGCGCGATAATGTGGCATTAAAAATGACAAACACACTTGTATATACACTGGGTGGGATCACATCCACGGTGTAGGGGTAGAGTTCGCCAGTCGGGGGTTTGGGGGCCTATGTTGTGATGGGTGTGGGTGGGTAGTGGGGGCTGTAGGTCGGTGGGGTGCTTGGTGGGCCTGCCGTGCCCCGTTCTGCTGCATTGGGCTTGGGGCGCGGGCCTTGTTGGGGCCTTGGGGGGTTGTGCTTGCTCTGTCCTGGCCGGGGTCGATGCCTCCCCTCTTTGGTGGAGTTTTTCATGCATGCCAGATCCACCACACCAGCATCTACCGAAATTCAAACACAATCTGCTTCTTCCTCTGGTCGCTGAATCGGTGGAGGCTGATGTCTGTGGATCTCACTCTGCTTCATCTATCCTTCCTTCCTTTCCTTAGTATTTCCTTTGGTCTCTTGAGGTCTCCCTAATTGGTTGGAATTTAGATGTTTCTGGGGTTGATGAAAGATTCTGGTTGGTAACCCGGTGGATAGTAGGTGATGTCTGGTCGGTGCTGGATTTCACTTTTCTTTCTTTTCTTTGATCCTTCCTCGGGACAACTTCACGACTCTAGCGGGATTCTGAAGTATTCGCTTTAGGTGAACGGTATGGGATTTTTAATAGATTTTAGGTGAATTAATGAGCACACACTCACAGGCACGCACATATGCACACACACACATGCACGTACAAAACAAATAAATAAAATAAAGAGAGAGAGCAATGATGATGACAGGTCGAATCGGTAAGATTACCGATTGAACAATACTGAGCTCCACCTCCATTGTAAATCTGTCCTCATTCATGTTTGCTGCGGTGAATTAAGCGTTAAGCATTATGATGTTTTGCTGACATGATTGCGAAATAGGATCTGGCGGGTATTTTATTCTGAAAAGTAACTGGAATTTTTATATTTTAAAACTGCGTCGGTCTTCCTGTCCCGCTCGATGTGTTCTGTGCTAGTTTGCCATTTGATGGATGCCGACGCATGCGTCACCTGGCAAAAATAGTCGATCCGCAGCCAGTGTAATTTGAACAAGCTGACAAAATGAAAACGAATTGGGTGCACCCATGGAGCGGAGCGGAGACGCAACGCACACGCATGCGGTGTAATCCTGGGGTAACTCACATATGCAACCTCTCATTTATGACTGGGATGTTCCCAAGCGAGATGAAAGTTGCTAAAGTTGTCCCTATTTATAAAGGGGGAGATTCACACAAATTTGGCAATTAAAGACCCATTTCAATATTACCACAATTGTAAAAAATCTTGGAAAAACTTTTTAATGATAGGCTTGATAAATTTATAACTATTAAACGATAGTCAGTATGGTTTTAGAAAAGATCATTCCACTGGACAAGCTTTGACCGAATCCATGGAAATTATTACAGATGCGATAGATCAAAAACTACATTCTATTGGAATTTTCCTTGATCTAAAAAAAGCATTTGATACAGTAAATCATGAAATATTATTAAAAAAAAATTGAGAGAATCAGAATTAGAGGTGTAGCTCTAGATTGGATACGAAGCTTTTTATCTAAAATATATCAATATATGACAATCGGACGGAGCATGTCGAATAGACTCAAAGTCACATGTGGTGTACCCCAGGGTTCAGTCTTGGGTCCTAAATTATTTATACTATACATAAATGACATATGAGAGGTCTCTAGTGTCTGATACTCTTCAATCAATGGTACTCTTTGCTGATGATGCAAATATTTTGTGTGCAGGTGAGGATTTAAACAAGCTGGCCCAAAGTGTAAACGAAGAATTGTACAAGCTGCAACAATGGTTTAATGCAAACAAACTCACTGCATCTTAACAAGACCAAATTTATGTTATTTGGTAAAAAGAAAAAAAAAAGTACTTAAAGAAACTATAAACATTTAAGTCAGCAATGTGAATATCAAAAGTGTTAGAGAACACAAGGTATTGGGAATAATAATCGATGACTTGTTAACATGGAATACTCATAAGTAAAAATAAATAAATAAACTAGCTAGAAGTATATCTATTCTATTTAGAGCTCAAAATATGTTAAATAAAATTATATAAATTATTTATTGTGCGCTGATCCTGCCTTACTTGACCTATTGTGCTGAAATTTGGGGGAATGCCTATATAAGCCGCCTACATCATTTGATAGTACTCCAGAAAAAAACATAAAAAAATCATACACAATGTTCCTTACAATGCACATACACACAAATTATTTATTAAACCTAAATTATTGAAATTATATGATTTAATAAACTTTAGGACTGTGCAGACAATGTATAAAGCGTCAAAAAACTGCCTCCCTTATAACTTGCAAATTAGCTTTCAGGCCAGGGAATTGAAATATGATTTGAGAGGGAAACATGTATTTGTACAAAGTTATATCAGAACAACACTAAAATCATTTTCGGTCTCCTGTACTGGTGTACAACAATGGAATAACTTGGATTTTGGAGTAACTAACACTTTTTTTTTGAAAAAAAAAGCCAGTCAGCCTTATATTTAACAGATACACTGATGAAAATCGATACTCTTCTGGATATGATGACATTTGCACACAAGGTCAAAATCTGGGTGAAAACCCTGAACATTAAACAAGGCTTGATGTTCCTAAAAAAGAAGAAAAAAATGTAAACATATCTGAACCTGATATCTTTGCTCAAGTACTGATCACTTATCAGTTGGGAGCTGTTACGCCTTCGAAAAGCAAATACCGGTACTGACCTTCCTGATTGCTGAAATAAGTACTGATTCTATCCTGTAAAACAACATGGAACTAGTGAACTGATCTTTAAGTGCTCTGGACAAGATCTTCTCAACAATGAGAACTGGACCTAGTCATCGCTCATTTCCGGGTGGAACTTTCGTGTCTGGATTTGCAGAAGATAGCTGGGGAAAATGGCGGCCGCTGTGTCTAGCCTCAGTCATCGAAGACATCTAACTGTTCATCACGCTGGTGGCTGGGATGCTTCTACTAGGGATCGGAGCCCTCTGGCTGTATCGAATCCTCAGAAAAATGCAGAATGGGCAACAAAAAAAGCGGTGGAAATGGCCACTGTGGCTCTGAGCGCCATCACTGGAGTGCAAGCCGGCCTGCTCAAGGCCTGTGGCGACATGTCACAGGTGAGGAATGACCTAGCTGCATCCAACAGCGGCACAAACAGAATGGGAATGAACTTGGTGGGGGTTGCCTCTGTCTCGCTTGCTACTTGAAAATGGCCGTGTGCAAAGGAGTGCTCCGTGATCAGTTTCTTCTTCGGTAGTTGCTTCAGGTCTCTCCGGTACACTGCTGTTGATATAGCGCCTCCATAATGGCACAACGCTACAACTGCAGTTAAAATACGTTGCTGCAGAGCTCAATCAACACGAGCACTGTTTTGAGCGATATCAGTCGCTCAGGCTGAAGGTGGCGAACAAATTAGGTGGCCGCCTCCAAACTTTGTACAGAGGAAAAACCCTGATCACCACCCCTCCAACCTGTAGTTTGCCATTCTGTTGGGTTTTGCTATAAGAGGGACGATTCTGGGTGGAAAGTCAATGTTTACCCCTCCAGCCAATCACAGAGCGTGTCGCTGAAGGCAGACCCAATGTTGACGAGAAGGATGCGGGTTAACCATGGGAGGAGTCTGTTTTAAATTGTTTGTTTACAAACACAAACGGTCAAACCCCACCTTTTAAAGGACTACTGACGCCAATGGCGGACTGACTGAATTCCCATCTTTGTCGGTCAGTTGTAAAACAGTGGTGACAAAGTGATGATGGAAGCGTGGGTAAAATAAAACGGCAAACTGCTAATTACGGGTAGGTTCGGCTTGAAAAAATGGCGGACTGATGATGATGGAAGGGGGCACTGGGCGCCGACGAATGATGGATCAGCAAAAATATATAAAATGCCCGCCCATGCAAAATTGTTAAGTAATCTTTATTTACATAGGGCTTTCAAACAGCTGCAGCTGTCACAAAGCATTTTCAAAATGCAGTGGTACCTCGGAGTTTGAACACAATTCGTTCCTGCGAAGTGTTCAAAGGCCGAATTGTTCAACCTCCGAAAAAAAAATTCCCATAGGAAATAATGTAAATGCAATTAATCCGCTCCCAAGCTCCAAAAACAAAAAATACCTATTTTAATTTCTAATTGTTTTTTACATTTACAGTACAGTACAGTATTCAAACAATAAAGATACCTTACCTTACCCGTTGTGGTGTGATGGCATCAGTGGTTGATAAATGCTATGTTAATGCTAGCTTTAGTTCAGTTCTGAGTTTGTGTATTTTACATTGGGCATATTGTTAGACTACTAAGCGGTCCTTGCGTGCGCTGTTTAACGTCAGGCACGTTGTTGAACAGCTAAGTGGGGTCCTCGTGCCAGTATTTACAGAAGTAGTCACGGTAGTTACAACTGCGTAATAATCTCCTTCCTAATTCCACTGTGGTTCGTAGCACTGTATGTTTTTCTTTGCTGCCACTAGCACTGTTGTCTTTCTTTGGGTCCATGGCGAAGAAAATTGTCGTGGAAAAATCTAAATGCACTCGTGTGTATGGAGAACCTCTCTGAGTATTCACGATCTGACTGGAAATGAGTAGTGTATCATCTCAACTACCGCGATGTGAGCATTCAGCATCGCTCGGCTTCACTCGGCTACCCGTTTTCAAGGTATGTTCGTCTTAGCTTGCTTTGCTTGGGTGACGTTCAAACTCCGAGGTTCCACTGTACATAATATAACATTAGAGCTGCTTAATCGCTATTGCTGTGGGTGGCTGAAAAATGAAACTGTACACTCCCTTTTTCACATACACAATGCGCGCATGATGTCACATCCACAGAAATTCTAACTCAAATCCAGGCTGAATACGCTCACAGGAGAACCCATTGTGTACAGCTAAATTGTTAATCTGCTAATTAGAAGATGTTTGAGTCATAAATGGTCAAATAAAAAGGCTATTGCAAAGATATTTTGGGGCAAATTTCTACATTGAGCAGCATTAACAATAATACAATAATAACAAACCTTGTTTTCCATTCCTACATACGCTTTGATGTTTGAAGCAGTTATAGATGGAAGAGGAGAGATTTGGGCTGCGTCGAATGTGCACACAACTCCCCACTGCACTATACTAAGGGGTCACCCAATTTTGTAGGAGTGTCCGAACGTCCAAAAGAAACAAATGTAGTGCGCACTCAAAATGATCCACAATGCACTGTGAAAAGTAGTGAACATCGATGGTCACTCAACCGGTTGATGTAGAGCACAATGCATTGCGAGTATGAAAAATAAAATTTGTGAGTGACAGGGCAAGTGAGAGAAACAAGGCGATACTATATATATATATATATATATATATATAGACTTTATACTATGGAAATAATATGTTTTAGTTAAAAATATTTACAACAAATGAAGTAAAATACAGTTAAACATTTTTTTATTATTCACAATTAATAGATTTATGCACCGGTGCGTCATGACAGGTACAGTGGTCACGTGATATGGATAAGGAGCCAGTAGTGATCTGGCTGTCTCAATTGCCAGAGTGACAGCGAGACAGTCCTCCAATAAATACGACCACATAGGTTGTTTTAAAAAGGTGCCTAATTACTTCCAAGTGTTACATATTTTAGTTTAGCGACCTCTATCGGCCATCCCAGTCAGCAAATATGGTGTGGCCCAAATGGTGGACCACACAAACAACTTGTCTTGGCCTAGATACCTCAATGAATTATGGTCCTTTAGTGGCCCACATCTGGGCCACATAAGGCCCATATCTAAGCCATAGCTGGCTCGACTGTGGCCCTACGCTGGGTCAGACAACCGGTGCCGGAAATCAGCCTTAATTCAACCTTAACTGAATGAATGAATGAGTGAATACAATTTATTTAAATCAGTCATAAAATAAAAAAAATACAACACACAGGTCAGTCATAAAAAACAACAACATACAGAACGAAAAGGCATAGGCTAAAGCTCACGCTTATTTTCGCCACACAAAACGATTAACTCAAATATTATACATAAATAATAATAAGATGAACAAAAACAAGATCCAAACATCAACTTACATTCTCATATTTTTCAATAACTTTTGTTTTAAACAAACGTTTAAAATAAAAAAAATGTCTGACACCCTTTTAATTCATCAAGGTGATTCCATACCTTCACAACACTTATACATTGATCTTTTAATTTAGTCCTAGATTTTATTCTTTCAAAATGCTCCTTCCTTCGGAGATCGTGTCTTTATTCTTTTATCTTAAACAAATTCTCCATATGACTAGGGAGCTGTTTATAATACAATTTATACATTAAAAGGGCAATTTTATAAATAACCAAGTCCTCAAATTTCAAAGCTCTTAACTTAATATATAACTCATTTGATGGTTCTCTACTATTTGACTTTGTTATTATCCTTATAGCTCTCTTTTATAGAATACATATTGACCTTGTATGTGTGGGATATGCATTTCCCATATTTCCAAACAATGTTGTGTAAGGCGAAACCAAAGAATAATACAAAATATACAAAGCATGATGATTCAAAAGATCCTTCGCTTTATATAATATGGCAATTGATTTTGCTATCTTTGATTTAACGTAATCTATGTGCATTTTCCATTTTAATTTATGATCCAAAATAACACCTAAAAAATTCATATCAAAAACTCTTTAAATTTCTACTTCCCCTATTCTCAATTTAACTGCTGAATCCATTTTACGATTACCAAATATCATAAATTTTGTTTTACTTGTATTTAAAGATAAATTATGCAGGTCAAACCATTTTTTAACCAATTTTATTTCACATTCAACATTGGTAATCAAGTCATTTAAGTGGGTCCCAGAACAGAAAAAAGTTGTGTTGTCAGCAAAAAGAATGCAATTAACAAATTTAGATACATACATCATTCAAATACAAAATAAATAATTTGGGCCCAAGGATTGACCCTTGTGGGACTCCACGTTACCTCTAAAGACACAGAATCATTTTGATCATAAGATACATATTGCTATCCATCACTCAAATAAGAACATAACCAGGAATGAGCTACTCCTCTGACACAATATTTATACAACTTTTGCAATAATAAACCATGACCTATCGTATCAAAAGCTTTTTTTAGATCAATAAAAAATCCTATTGAATATAATTTATTGTCTATTGCAGTGGTTACTTCAACCGTGAATTTCATGAGAGCTCATCCTGTTGATTGGTTTGCGCTAAATCCATACTGGAATTAACTAAGGCTACGTTCACACTGCAGGCAAATGCGAGCCAGGTCGGATTTTTTTGCCCAAATGCGACTTGTATCTGACTTTTTTTATGTCAGTCTGAATGGCTAAATTCCGATTTTTTCACATCCTACCTGGGTCACTTTCATATGTGGTCCTAGATCGGATACGTATCCGAATTTTTTGCAACGAGACCTCGTCTAAACGGCCAGGTCGCATATATCCAATCTTGACGTCATCAAAAGTCCAATATGTGCTCCGCGCTGGCGGGGGCATTACGCTTGATTTATGCTTGACGCATCCGTGCGGTGAGACGTACATGAATCGGCAAAGTTGTTTCGAGTAACATGTTGTGACTTTGTATTTCACTTTAATTTAATCCCACTTGAAACATGAAATATAAAGATGACATTTGTGAAGGTGATATTAGTAATTTCGCCACGCAGACGGCTCATATATTACGCGTAGCAATGATGTGACGTCATCGTTAGGGAGAGAAAAAAGGGCGTTACCCGTGAGATGAGGCGCTGAACAGGCTTGCCTCATTTTCACAAAATATTATTTCTTCCTCCTCCTGCATCACTCTGTTGATATGAGATGGTAAAAATATGAGCCCCGACGACGGACTTTTAAAAGTCCGTGGCCCTGACACGCTGCTGGACCATATGTATTTACTTCTACAAACAGTGTTGTGAGTGACGTATCCTCTTCTGCGCATGCGGGTCACTTTGGGGACGCATTACGTCCACACAGCAGACAGACTGATGTCGCAATTAATAGGTAATGTGAACGCTTACAAAAAAATTTATCGGATTTCACCCCAAAAAATCAAAATTGAGCATTAAGACCTGCATTGTGAACGCAGCCACTTCATTCATGTGCCATATTTGACCCACATTAGAAAAAAAAAAGGAAAAAAAAGACTCAACAATTTCAAAGATAATTTTGCAAATATTTCGATCGGATCCAATGGGAACTTTTATATTTGTAGTTTCTGAACAGTATACGATAAAATATTTGTTTAAAATTGTTTTCCTATGATCACTTTGCACACTTTTTTTTAAGAATGTAAAACAATTATTTTGTTATGGTTGGAATGTTTCTTGGGGGTGGGGTGGGGTTGTGGGTCATTGATAAAGTATTTTCTATTTATCAATAAACTTTGTCCTTTGTTTAAAAAGGAAACAACACAAAAACACTTAAAGGTTGAAAATGTATTGTGAATAAGCAGTAAAGTAAATCAAAACCTGAGCCTGAACTTTATTCCGGGGAGCGGTGGTGCAGTGTCCAACGTGCCGATTCGTTGTTCGACCAACATCAAGCCATCCATCAAGTGGATGGACTGGACATTTGGAAAACTCATGAAATTCCTGATGGCCTGTCCTCCCCTATCCATTTATATTATGTATAATACAATATAGCACTGTGGGTGCAGTCCCCTCTAGTGCTATAGCTATCCAATATTTTGGTATTCAAATATCCTACGGAAAATTATATTGAATAATCAGGTATTTGGATAAAAATATATTTTTGCTTGGTAAAAGAACAATTACAAATACTGATGTCATTCAAAATATATTTCCACTTAATAATGATCGACCAACTTTCATTTCTAGATAAACAACTTTTTTAAATATATTTTTTAACTTAAATTAAAATTGTGCTTAACAGTACATTATTTTCCTTTCTAGAAAGTTAGGGAGAATTTTTGAGAAATCTCTCCCTATAGATCTTGGAATGACCTTCCGTTAAATATTAGGCAACTTCCCTCTCTACCCACTCTTAAAACACATCTTTGCTCTTTGCCGTTTGACTCGGCATAAGACTGATTGTTTCAATATTTTAGGGTGCCTGCTGTATTTTGTTATTAATTTATTGTTATTCATTTTATTTACTTATCTACTTGTGTTATTTTATTTACTTATTCATTTACCCACTTACGATATTTATTAATTTATTTGGTGTTGTTTTTCTTTTACCTGACCCTTTTTCCATACTGATTTTTACTCCTTGTACAGCACTTTGTATCAAATGAAATTCCAAAATTAGTCGTTTTTGGTCTGTGATTAAAAGTGACGTCAGAACCACAGTTGTGATTTTGCCGACTGTCAACTGCACAATTGAGTGAGCTGAGTTTATTAAACTGATCTTTAGGAATGGTAACTGTGTCCGGCTGTCAACATCAAAGTGTGCAATCACGTCAATTAGACTGCCTTTGAAAAGTAGTCCAATGGCTCTAGCTGCAGCCGCTAGCACCAGTAGCACGCGGTTCGATTAGGGGATGTCGTTGATATTTGTCAACTGTGGGTTTAGAAGTGCTTTGTGACTCTTGTGTGATTAAGGGCTATATGAATAAACTTGACTTGACTGGCTAACACTGTAGACACCCAAACACTAGCAACAGGCAGTGTGCAATACAATGTCAGCGTAATTAAGTCTTCTTTTAGTGCCCTTAATTGGCGATCGAACGGGATTTCAGGACGACGTTGTTTTATTGACTTTAGTCGCAATAATTTACGCCGGCAATGAGTGGCAGACACACATTCCACAAGACGAGTCAAGTCATCCGTTGCGCCGCGAAAGGCAAAACGGTCTTGGGAACAACTTCAAAAAAAAGCGTCCTTGGCATTGTGCTCCACATATTACTTGGTATGGGAAGGTCTACTTTGAAGTTGGCCATCTCTCCGCATTGGCGGTGTTTTGGCGTATCAAATATTCCCTACAATTAGGGGCTTTCACACCGCAGGAACCAATTATTAAACTTCCCTATGTACCCTGGGAGTTAGTCCAAAGTTTGCGTTCACACACAAAACTGGTTCTGGGGGTGGGGGTGGAATGGTACCTAAGCTCCTAAGCCTAAAGAGGGTATTTGGACTTGACTTTGTGTGTACCCTGAATGGCAAAGGAGGGCGTGCTGTGCAAACAAATGATGATTGGTTGTTTGAATTGGGGTGGGGGGTTGCACAGCCGCCATTACCCTAACTGTGAGCATACAGTTGTTTTTTTACTGCGAGCATACAGTGTTTACAATATTTACTAGTTGTGATGTCTTCATTAGTCGCAATATTTTAAAATATAGGAAAAGCGAATGGATAGGTGGACAGAGGTACAGTCTCTTTTAAGCATTTGGGAGATGAAGATATGCAACATGACTTTGAATTGGCGTCACCGAAGCTACCATGTTATTACTGCCAAGCTTGGTGAGGTAAACAACTACAATGCTCACACGACCCCTAAAAATTCTGTAGAAGCTGCAAAGTTACACCAAAAATTTAAAACGCTCATGGATCACTACAGCAGCAGCCGGAGTGGAAATGACTGCCGAGTGAATGGGACGGCCAATTCGACGCCACGGCTCATGGACACCGGAGTCAGCGCACCACGGATAGATGAAGGTAAATATTACAGTAATCTTACAGAAATACTTGTAATATTGTCATTTAGTTCGCTAACTCGTGTGGCGCTTGCCAGCAGCTTCCTTGTGTGACTGTCTTTTAGTCAGTAGTTATTTTACCGCGACCAGCAAATCTCCTGTTAGTGTTATTTTGCCGCAAACAGTCGCAACAGAATTCTTGGCCTCACGTGAATACCACGATTGCTTATCAACATTTACAAGCGTATATGAATAACAGAAATGTGCACGTCCAGTTTGCTAAGCCGTCGTTGACGTGACAACCGTATTGTCCAGTCAAACGCACCTCACCGGGAGATAGCTTAGCGCTGCGTTAGTTAAGCGTAAACACCGCAAAGTCACATTAACGTAACGAAATTGAAGCTTATTCCACTCACCGTAACACTCGATGGTGAATTGCCGGTCACAAACGTTCGCGTCGCGAAAGACCATCTTATTCCACTCTGCGTGAAAAACACTCTGTGATGAGTTGCGGGTCACGGCAAAAAAACAAAAACAAATAACCACCATTGCCTGTGTTTTAATGACCACACCACATTGAAATTGTTTGCCTGCTTAATGTCTAACGGTTAGACTCTAACCTAAATATTTGTAAAAGGCTAGAGAATTAATATAAGAAAGTACATTTCAATTATTCACACAAATACTGTGTTTTTATTTACCGGTATAATAATTATCAGCAGCACTTTATAGTAGTGGTGTTCCTTTTTTTGGGGGGGAGAGAGAGCTCAGTATTGTTCTTTCGTGTCAGTTAGGTGGGGCTTTAGGACCCAGATGCGGGAAGGCAGAGCAAGGAGGCCGAGGTATAGTCCAAGAAAAAAGGTTTTAATTTCTAATCAAAAAAAGCTATCTTCAAAGTACAAAATAAATTGAACTAACAAAACATGAATCTAAACATGGCTAAACAACTTAGGCAAATCTAACAGCATGACATTGTTCCTGACAAGGCAAAAAAGGACAACGTGACGTGGAGAAAGACTTACAACAGCAACAATGAACCGCCACAGACAGGGGGGAGACACCTGACTAAATACACCAACACTAATGACATAACAAGACACACCTGACTGAGGGCACTGATTGGATGACACATGAGGGTAATGGGGACACAGGTGGAAACAATCAGGAGTCAACTTTCAAACTAAAACAGGAAATGACAAGACAAGGGGAACACACAAGGAAAACAGAAGCTAAACGTGACAGGAACTAAACATGACTAGAAATAAACATGACAGAACCCCTCCGTCGAGGGACGGCTTCCAGACGTCCCTTTTAAAAAGTTCAAAAACAGGGCGGGCGGAGGGGGCGCGGAGGCAGGAACCTGGCACATCCCTCAGGACTAGTCCGGGGGACGTCCCGGACGCCAGATGATGGGAGCCCGGCGGCGCCGATCTGGAGGGCGCCCCGGACGCCACACCGGAACAGGACGGCCATGGGATGAACATCTCCTGTCTACCCCCATGGGCCTGACGCCGCCATGGAAGAGGCGAAGAGACCCCGCACGAGAGCGGCCGAAGCCAGGAGGCCCGAGGCCGCCGTGGAGGCGGCCGACGAGGCGCGAGGACCTGAGGCCGCCGTGGAGGCGGCCGACGAGACACGGGAACCGGGAGCTGAGGCGGCCGACGAGACACGGGAACCGGGAGCTGCCGCGGAGCCGGCACGGGGACCGGGGGATGCCGCGGAGCCGGCAAGGGGACCGGGGGATGCCGCGGAGCCGGGACGAGATCTGCCGCGGAGCCGGGACGGGGACCGGGAGCCGGTACTGGGACCGGGAGCTGCTGCGGAGCTGATCCGGAATCCTGGGGCTGCCGCGGAGTCGGTACGGGAACATGGAGCTGCCGCGGAGCCGGCACTGGGACCGGGAGCTGCTGCGGAGCTGATCCGGAATCCTGGGGCTGCCGCGGAGTCGGCACGGAATCCTGGGGCTGCCGCGGAGTCGGCACGGAGTCCTGGGGCTGCCGCTGGGTCGGCACGGAGTCCTGGGGCTGCGGCGGCCGACGTGGCTCGGAGCCCTGAGGCTGCGACGGCCGACGTGGCTCGGGGACCTGAGGCTGCGACGGCCGACGTGGCTCGGGGACCTGAGGCTGCGACGGCCGACGTGGCTCGGGGACCTGAGGCTGCGACGGCCGACGTGGCTCGGGGACCTGAGGCTGCGACGGCCGACGTGGCTCGGGGACCTGAGGCTGCGACGGCCGACGTGGCTCGGGGACCTGAGGCTGCGACGGCCGACGTGGTTCGGGGACTTGGGACATCGGCTGACGTGGTTCGAGGACTTGGGGCTGCTGCGGAGCCGGCACGGGGACCGGGGGCTGCCGCGGCCGACGTGGCTCGGAGACCGGGGGCTGCCGCGGCCGACGTGGCTCGGAGACCGGGGGCTGCCGCGGCCGACGTGGCTCGGAGACGGGGGGCTGCCGCGGCCGACGTGGCTCGGAGACGGGGGGCTGCCGCGGCCGACGTGGCTCGAGGACCGGGGGCTCCGACGGCCGACGTGGCTCGGAGACCGGGGGCTCCGACGGCCGACGTGGCTCGGAGACCTGAGGCTTCGACGGGCGTGGTTTGGGGACTTGGGCCCTCGCCCGACGAGGTTCGGAGACCTGAGGCTTCGACGGGCGTGGTTTGGGGACTTGGGCCCTCGGCCGACGAGGTTCGGAGACCTGAGGCTTCGACGGGCGTGGTTTGGGGACTTGGGCCCTCGGCCGACGAGGTTCGGAGACTTGAGGGTACGGCAGGCGTGGTTCGGGGACTTGAAGTTTCGACGAGCGTGGTTTGGGGACTTGAAGTTTCGACGGGCATGGTTTGGGGACTTGAAGGTACGGCAGGCATGGCTCGGGGACTTGAAGCTGCGGAGCCGGAGCCTCATCAGCCTGCCACCATGGGGAGTGAGGAGCAATAGGGAGACTAGAACCCGAGGATACCGAGAGTGAAGGAACGTGACGAAAACTAACGGGAGTGGGTACGGAACCAGGTGAAGGGGGAACTATGTCTTGACGTGGCGGTAACGGGGGGCTATGAGGTGCACACGATGGGGGCCGCAGTGGTGAACACGGCGGAGACCCAGGTGAGGAGGGGTGACATGACCCGGTGTCAAAATAATCCGTAAACTGTGAAGAAAACATGTGGGGAACTAAGCTGGTGAAAAAATCCAATTCGGAGTCAGAATCGGAACTGTAATCCGGAAGTGCATTAATGGAAAAGGGACCTTCCTTTTCATCATCGGAGAAGTCAGAGTCTAAAACACATTGGGGCGACAAACTGGTGTCGTAGGGCAGGGACTTGAGTGCGTTTTGCTGATAGCGTTAAAGGGGAAGAGAGGACAAATACCGAGAAAAGGAGCTTACTTGGATGGAATGAGGTTGGATGGCAGGCTGACGGTGCTTCCGTGTCGACCGACGGCGAGCCGGTCGCCTACGGGAGCTTCCCGCTGGGTCTGATCCTGGTCGGTTCATTCTGTCAGTTAGGTGGGGCTTTAGGACCCAGATGCGGGAAGGCAGAGCAAGGAGGCCGAGGTGTAGTCCAAGAAAAAAGGTTTTAGGTTCTAATCAAATAAAGCTATCTTCAAAGTACAAAATAAATTGAACTAACAAAACATGAATCTAAACATGGCTAAACAACTTAGGCAAATCTAACAACATGACATGGTTCCTGACAAGGCAAAAAAGGACAGCGTGACGTGGAGAAAGACTTACAACAACAGCAACAATGAACCGCCACAGACAGGGGGGAGACACCTGACTAAATACACCAACACTAATGACATAACAAGACACACCTGGCTGAGGGCACTGATTGGATGACACATGAGGGTAATGGGGACACAGGTGGAAACAATCAGGAGTCAACTTTCAAACTAAAACAGGAAATGACAAGACAAGGGGAACACACAAGGAAAACAGAAGCTAAACGTGACAGGAACTAAACATGACTAGAAATAAACATGACAATTCGGTAATTTTACCGATTCGATTCTATGTCATCATTATTGCTCTCTCTCTTTTTTATTTTTTTTAATTGTGTGCGTGTGTGCATGTGTGCGTGCGTGTGAGCATGTACTCATTAATTCACCTAAAAAATTTAAAATCCCATACCGTTCACCTAAACCGAATACTTCAGAATCCAGCTAGTCGTGAGGTTGTCAGGAGAACCGAGGAAGGATCAAAGGAAAGTGAAATCCAGCACCAACCAGACATCACCTACTACACACCGGGTTACCAACCAGAGTCTTTCACCAACCCCAGAAACATCTAAATTCCAACAAATTAGGGAGACCTCAAGAGACCAAAGGAGAGACTGAGGAAAGGAAGGAAGGTAGTGTTGTTCCGATACCGATACTGGTATCGGCAGAGGCCCCGATACTGTATTAAAACAGTGGTATCGGTATCGGTGAGTACTAACAAGTAACATGCCGATACCATTTATTCTGACGCTAATATAGGACTTTGGATGCAGCATCTTGTGTCTTGCTCATGCACAACATTCACTGATGTGTGACATGTTCACTGCATGCCGAGCTAAGATATCCTATTGGTAACTTTTTCATGTTGAGAAAATACAACTTTGATATCGGTATGGTATCGGCATCGGCCAATACTGCAAAGCTGGGTATCGGAATATTCATAAAGACAATTTAGCCAAATCAAGTACTACACTGCTTGTAAAATGGATGGATGAAGTTATTGTAATCCACTGTAATATGCATGAGTTTAACTATAGACACTGTGCTTTGGTATAAGAACATAAAATGTACTCCAATAATAATTGAAATAAAATGTATTGCACATTAAATAAAAAAAAATGCACCTGAATAAATATTAAGAAGCCAACTGTTGAAGAGTAAATGCAAATGTATGCAGACATCACCGACATATCATCTAATACTGATCTGTGATATTTTTTCTGCATGTGTTTTAATTTACAGCTTTTGTGGATGGACATGTTGAAGTTTCCGATGCGGGCGGTGTGAGATAATCATCATGCTACCAAGCTGCAGCCCTCATTAAGTGTTCACCTTTGTCGGTAAGACATTTAACTTATAGTAGTAGTACTTTTATTGCCAACTGTTATTAATTTTGCTTTTCTATGTCAACAGGAAAGCACACAAGGGATAGATTCTGTCAGTGAAATGGACATTGCAAGCCAGGATCTCGCCAGGACAACAAACGATGTACGGTCAGGCAGATGTCCTCCAGGTTGCGGACATGCACTGAAAATTCAGCACGCCTTCTGGCTTAGCTTTTAAAAAAAAAAAATAGGTGCGCAAATAAACTTGCAATCTACAATTTGCCCCCCCCTCAAAAAAAAACCTTGCCATGCAAACAGTTAAAAAGATTAAAAACTCGAGTTGTCAATTAAGTCATGTATTTATTTAACCTTTATTTATCCAGTCTAGGTACCGTATTTGCAATTCCAGTCAGGTTGCAGACAGGAGAGTAATATAGCACATGGTGAATTAAAGTTCCATGACAGGCTACAAACAGGTGTGTTATGTGTATAAAAACTTTTTAAATATACATTAGTATATATCACTGCCTCAAATACTGTCTGCAGCATGAATGGCATTGCACATTAGAATCAGTTTTCAACTACCTTACCAAGACAAATTATACTGTACACTTAACTTTTGCCAAGTGGCAAATACATGCTCAACTGTACATTATTCTGCAACCTAGCTTTTTTGTTGTTGCAACTACCTGTTGGACAGAAGGGCTTGTGCAGCTTGTTTCTTCACTACATCATGCTGGGCAAGCTAGTTCATTCAAATGAGACTGATGACTCATCAGTCTCATTTAAATGAGCTACGTTGCCATGTGTGAACGCAAACGAGTGGGCCAAACACAACCTCTTAAGGAACTGTCTGTACCAGTAATTCTAAGTTCTTGGCCTTTTCGGTGTGAAAGCGCCTAATGTGAACTGTTTACTTTGCTGGATATGCCATTGCACTGTTTCAATACAAGACCAGCACTACTCTGCTTCTAATTGGCTCTTACGCTGGAAATCGGCACTGTGCAAGAGTACTTAAAGCCCTGTACCTTAATTTAAAAAAATAATTATATACCATCATTTTCAAAAAAAGTATCCATCTGTATTGGCGATACTGGCCCTATGTTTACTTGGTATAAGATCAATACCAAAATTTGCAGTATCACACACCACCACACGAGAGGGGTGCGGCAGCCATGTGGAGAAGCGGGGGTTTACTGAACCAGGCGTCTTATTTCCGGGTTAGAAAAATAACCAGCAAAATAGCGCATATTTCATGAGAAATTACTTTGCCATGGTGTCAAAGGTAACATTTAATCATTATATGCTTATAGTTAACTGTGGAAGGGCTTAAAATACCGTGACACCGAACCTTTAACAAATAAAGTTCAGAATCCTCTTGCTTTCCTTCTTTTAGTTGAACTACACACACATGCACTCATGCTTATATGAAGCAATCCCATACTGTTACTTATACAAGGTGTAACGTGATGTATGTGTATGTATGATGATAAGCAGTGGCTGGTGTTTTTGTGTCATACAGTTAGTGACGTAGAGCATCTACGTCACTAACTGTAAGAATGATTGATAGCTACCCGTTAGCAACAGTACTAAACAAAACAGACACCGTAATGGCATCAAAAAGAAGTTATCTCAGGAAAAACAGAAGAAAAAGAAAACTGAAGAAGAAAACCCATCAAAAGAGAAAGGTAAGGCACTTGTTGGTGATGGATATTTGGAGGCGAAACTCCATTTTATTTTATTTTTAGCAAGTTTGTTTGTTTTGCTAGCCAACTCGCTAGCCTCGGGCATTTATTTTATTATTTATAGATGTTGACCTTCCCTTGGCAAGCCCCAAGTTCAACTAGTATAATATTTAAATGCAGAAAATGCTTAAAAGTGACAAATTTGTAGTTGGGTACAAGCTTTAAAGAGTCACTGTACATCACAATTTTTAATATAAAATGAAATTAATTTTAATATTCTGTATTACTGCAATATTACTGTAATTAAAAAATAGGAATATTCACTCTTGGTCTATTTGCTTGATAACCTAAGGAGCTTCCTGACCAGGAAGCCACAGGACCATCACATTTCTCAGAGGACCTCCTTCTAGCCAGGAAGGCCCAGGACCACCACATTCCTCAAGATCTCCTGACCAGGATGCAGCAAGGTCATCTTCATCTACATATTTATATGGTCAGCTCCCTGTTTTTGGTAACCCAGTAGTTCATGTCCATAAGTGTGAGACTGTGATGTTAAATGAGCATTATTTTAAATTTGTTTGTTTTCCTTGTTGGACTTTAAAATAGTTTGTTTTGTTGTGTTCTATTTAAATTAAAAACAATTCTAAACACTCAAAAGCTGCTTTATTTATTGACGTAAAGAGGACTGTCAATTTAAGATGTTTAATTTTAACTGTAGTCTGTTTTGCTCATAAAGTGTAATAGACTGTGGTATTTTAGGAGACCATCTAAAGCAGTGGTGTCAAAGTCCGGCCTTGAGTCCTGCATGTTTTTGAGGTTTCCCACGTTCAATACAGCTGCTTCATATTTTAGGTCGTCAGCCAGCTCTGCAGGAGCCTGATAATGATCCTGATCATTGAATCAAGTGTGTTGGAGTAGAAAAATCTTGAAAACATGCACGACTCAGGCCCTTGAGGGCTGGATATCGACACATGTGATCTAAAAGGGTTAGGAATATCTTCATTGTAGTTTGGCAAACTAGGGGCCCCCATGCAACTTGCTGAAGGACCGATTTATCTTTAACAAAGAAAATGTTTGAGCTGAGAGTTAGTAATGTGAGTTACCTTCCAAACAAATCTCCCTCCCACCAATTCACTATTATATATCACTATACTAAACGGCATACACAATATACACGGCTAAACTCGTGACTGGGAGAAAAGTTTTGCAGTTGGTATCCCGCATGATCATCCTCATATCGTTATTAGCGCGTGCATGCGAGTAAAATGAGAAATGTTGCTTTCAAAAGCATGGTTTTCCATTTTACTTTACATTTTTTTTATTGGATATCTATCCATCTATCTATCTATCTATCTATCTATCTATCTATCTATCTATCTATCTATCTATCTATCTATCTATCTATCTATCTATCTATCTATCTATCTTACATAAAAAAATGTTTTAATATTACCATGGTCCCAAAAACGTATTTATACATTAAATTATATACTGTATATATATATATTTTTATTCTAGCGCATAATGAAAGCTTTGGTGCAGCTTTTGACATGAATAGGTTGCTTAAAGCAACTGTAGTTATTACAAAAAATGGCCAGCAGGTGGCAGCAGAGTATAAGAGATCAACCAGGGCCATGTTGTAGCAAGCTGTTCTGCCCACAGTTTTAAAAAGATTTGTGAATAATATATTCTATATTCTAATGCTAATTGCTGCAAAACGGAGAAAAAATAGATAGAAATATCCTTTTTTTCTCCATTTTGGTAGGTTCCATGTTTTTGTAGCAATAGAACACAATATTCTGTGGGCCTAGAAAAATCAGTCAAAATCCAGTAAAACAGCCGAGCTAAGGGGGGTTTCAGTGAAAATGACTGGGAGTGAATGAGTTAATGACATTTCCTTACCGAGACGATCAAGCAAATGCTTATGTGGCCCAAAACGGCTTTCTCGGCAACCAGTCTCAGGGCAGCTATGGCATAGCTATTGGTGTTCTAGGGGAGCTATACCAAATACGCATTCATACATACATGCTTTATACATGTATAAGCAAATAAATAGGGCACACCAAAGATGGAAGTAAGACATAATCATGGCAGAGATGGAAGAAAGTAGGACATCGAAAAAAACAGAATTGCTCCATCCACATATATACAGACTGGGTGAAACTGGTGAGTTAGAAGTGTTTATTAATTTATTATGTGTGCATGTGTACTATAGGTGCACTCTTCTGCTTTTGGACATTTTATTTCTGTGATGAATATTTTAGTGTGTGTGTGTGTGTGTGGTCTGGTTGTTGTCACACAGTGGGGCCAATATTCCGGGATTTGTGTGTGTGTGTGCGTGCATCTGTTTCCACAGTCAGGTCATGGGGACCTCTTGTGGTATGGGGACCAAAAATCCGGTCCCATAAGTTTTAAATTAAATTAGCAACTAGTTCGGAACATGCCTATGAAATTATGGCTCTGCCCGCATAAGATCATGACACGCACACAGTCCTATCAAATGTGGTTGAATTATTTGTGCATACCAAAAAGGAAGCACACAAAAAAATATACAGCTAGAAACATTACTGCTCTTTCAGCTCTAAGATGTCTTATGCAATCAGGAAAGGGCTAAGTGGTGTGATTTAAAACCACCAAAAGAAGCACAGAGAAGTCTTCATGCACTGTACTCCTGTCAAGACCTTTTTACGCAGGAGCGCTTGTGCTGATGTGCTCGGTTAAAGGCTTGGACTTGATTTAGTCTGTGCCAAAACAAAAAGAATAAGGTTCAGTCACTGTGTATACGTCCCACATGTATAAGCAACTTTTCAGTGTCATCAGTTTCATGAATTCTGGCCCAATCAGAGATATTGTAAAATACAGTACAATGATTTTAGCTTAAGCAGTTGAGTGCCATACAGCACTATATCCATCCGATACCAAATAAATACTTGGCCAGTAGGGTTAGGATTAATCTAACCTAACTCAACCCTATCACTGCAGGAAAGTATGCAGAGAAGCAACTTAACATTATTCACAGGTGTATGCTTTTCCTACGCTGCAAAAAAACGATGTGTATTGATTGAATTTAACATAACTTGATTGTGACATTTTTCTTCTAGTCTTTCATGTGGCTATGTAAGGATTGGGGACCCAAATGCAGGAAACAGGGAGGTGAAGCAGGCTTGCAGAAGGTTGAAACAAAAAGGGATTTTATTTCCCAAGGAACAAACCAAGAGGCAAACAAGGGACATTAATGCGAAGATTAATGACGACACATTGTCGCAGATTGATGACGTATGCTCCAATTTTCGCGTGACTGTGCGTGAACCGTCAGTCTGTCAACAACAATGGCGGATAGCCGTGTCGTAGTCGTTTTGTGCAGCCTCCTTAGCTTGCTTATGCTTTTGCAGCAAAATATTTAGCTTCTTCATTCCCTACTTGAATCACCCGCCATTGTCACTTCTCCTGTGTTCATCTTTTTCATGTTGTTTTGATACACGCAAAGCCATGTTTGTTCTGTAGATTGCAATAAAGTTAAAAAAAAAAAAAGTTATTATTTTTCTACGCTTTCCGTTAACTCCCTGTGACTGCGCTGTAGCGCCACTCCATACTTGGCATATACATTACAACCGTTAAACATCCTCAGTGTCTTCTTTTGGACACACGCAAGTCTTGAAATGTTTCTGTGTGCACAAAATTAGTTTGAGGAACAAGGCCGGCTTTGCTTCACTACACTAAGACGAGACACACCTGGGCAAGACATAAGTGGCAGTGGGCACTGATTGGTTGACACACGAGGAAGGTCAGGCAAACACAGGTGGATCACATAAAGCTTGACGAGACAAGGGAAGGACACAGGGACAACAGAAACAAAACAGATGACACAGACAAAAGACAAACAACAAACCAAACCCAAACCCAAACCACAACAGGCTACTGGCTACAAGAGTGTGTCTGAACACGTGGAACCACACTGCCCTAAGTGGCTAAATCGTGTACAACATGAATGATCCCAATGAAGGCACACACCAACAAGTGCAATACAGTAATAAATAAAATGATTTTGGTACATTTTATATTGATTCTGAATTGTAGTAAATGAGAATCCCAATCACACTCCTCAGCCTCCCAGGTAAGGTCTATACAGGGGTGCTGGAGAGGAGGGTCCGTCGGGAGTTCGAAACTCGGATTCAGGAGGAGCAGTGTGGTTTTCGTCCCGGCCGTGGAACAGTGGACCAGCTCTACACCCTCAGCAGGGTCCTCGAGGGTTCGTGGGAGTTCGCCCAACCAGTCCACATGTGCTTTGTGGACTTGGAGAAGGCGTTTGACCATGTCCCTCAGGGAGTCCTGTGGGGGGTGCTTCGGGAGTATGGGGTACCGACCCCCCTGATACGGGTTATTCGGTCCCTGTACGACTGATGTCAGAGTTTGGTCCGCAATGCCGGCAGTAAGTCGAATTTGTTTCCTGTGAGGGTTGGACTCCGCCAAGGTTGCCCTTTGTCACCGATTCTGTTCATAACTTTTATGGACAGAATTCCTAGGCGTAGCCGAGGCGTTGAGGGGGTCCGGTTTGGTGGCCTCAGCATTGCATCTCTGCTTTTTGCAGATGATGTGGTGCTGTTGGCTTCTTCAAGCCGTGATCTCCAGCTCTCACTGGAGTGGTTCGCAGCCGAGTGTGAAGTGGTTGGGATGAGGATCAGCACCTCCAAATCCGAGACCATGGTCCTCAGTCGGAAAAGGGTGGAGTGCCCTCTCCGGGTCGGGGATGAGATCCTGCCCCAAGTGGAGGAGTTCAAGTATCTCGGGGTCTTGTTCACGAGTGAGGGTAGGTCAGAGCGGGAGATCGACAGGTGGATCAGTGCAGCTTCTGCAGTGATGCGGACGCTGTATCGGTCCGTTGTAGTGAAGAAGGAGCTGAGCCGAAAGGCAAAGCTCTCGATTTACCGGTCGATCTACGTTCCTGCTCTCAACTATGGTCACGAGCTGTGGGTCGTGACCGAAAGAACAAGATCCCGGATACAAGCGGCCGAAATGAGTTTCCTCCGCAGGGTAGCCGGGCTCTCCCTTAGAGATAGGGTGAGAAGCTCGGTCATCCGGGAGGGACTCAGCGTCGAGCCGCTACTCCTCTACGTTGAGAGGAACCAGTTGAGGTGGCTCGGGCATCTGGTTCGGATGCCTCCCTGGGGAGCTGTTCCGGGCATATCCTACCGGCGGGAGGCCCCGGGGACGACCCAGGACACGCTGGAGAGACTATGTCTCTCGGCTGTCCTGGGAACGCCTTGGGGTCCCGTCGGAGGAGCTGGCTGAAGTGGCTGGGGAGAGGGAAGTCTGGGCTTCCCTGCTAAAGCTGCTGCCCCTGCGACCCGACCCCGGATAAGCGGAAGAAGACGGACGGAGAATCGCATTTCTTATGAGAATCGACTTTTTTGGCACACATCTAG
Organism: Vanacampus margaritifer; assembly: GCF_051991255.1. NCBI lineage: Eukaryota > Metazoa > Chordata > Actinopteri > Syngnathiformes > Syngnathidae > Vanacampus > Vanacampus margaritifer. The sequence continues at coordinate 46,348,666 of NC_135432.1, read as the reverse complement.
AATCATGGGAGGATTTTTTTTTAAATTGTTAGTTAAAAGGTCAATGGGGAGAAAAGAAAATAAGGATTGTTTTTGTCTGTGATGAGTTTTGAAAAACGGGAAATTCTTGCTTGTTCAACTGCACTATTGTAGGTTTAGCGTTTTTCACAAAATATTTTATTTAGTTTATTTTATATAACTATCAGCTACTTTTTGTACACATCTTTTATATCTTCTATAGTTTATATTTAAAATAATTATTCTAAATTAATCGTGCTGCAGTGCTTTTAGTGAGGGTATATGTGATTGTTTTTGTTTATATTTCTCTAGTGATCATCAATCATAATTTCAGGTGACTGAGATTCAATACATCCACAGATAACACACACGCACGCACGCACAGCCCAGGGTGGTTGAGACTGACAAACTGCATGCTCAGCTGCCTCTTTTGACTCTTTACATAAAACAGAAGAGAATGGAAAGTACACAATAAATGAAATGGCTCCACTTAAGACTGTTCGTTTTTAAAGTCAGATCTGAGCCTTGGGTTAATGAGGAAATTTTAAGATCCATTAAACAAAGTAATGACACACTTGTGAGTTTAGGAAAAGTAGGGATGAGCAGATTTTTAAAACTTTTAAAACACTCAGGAATGAGGTCAATAGGCTTATAAGAAGGCAAAGGCAGAGTTTTTCAATGAAAATATATCAGAGAACAGGTCCAACCCCCGTCAGATTTGGAAGTGTCTGAAACAGACAGTTTTTAGTTGCAAGCTTAAAACTAAAGCTAAAAACATCCATCTCGATATTGGAGGTTCACTTGTAACTGGAACTGCAAATGTAGCCAATACTTGTAATAATTTTTATGTCAAGCTAAAAACATCCATCTCGATATTGGAGGTTCACTTGTAACTGGAACTGCAAATGTAGCCAATACTTGTAATAATTTTTATGTCACCATAGCCAATAACTTAGTTCAGAAACTGCCTAAACAGACTGACTCGTATGGGGAAACGCAAGTGCAGAGGTTTTATAGAGGGAAGGGTTCAGCCTGATGTCTGCTGTATCTGAGGACACTGTTCTTAAGAAACTCAAGGCAGGACAACATAGCAATTAAGTTTTTGCAGGATACATCGGAGGCTATTACACCCTGCTTAACCTTCATTATAAACCTATCACTTGAACAAAGTTGTGTTAAAGATGATTTTAAACTGGCATACTGGAGTACTCCCATTGCATAAGAAGGGTAGCAAATTGGACCCGGGAAACTATTGTCCAACCTCAATTTTAAATTCAATTTCTTAAGTGATGGAGAAAATATTTTTTAAACAAATTAACAAATACTTGATTCTTAACAATCTCTTGTACAAATTTCAGTCAGGATTCAGGGCATCACACTCTACAAATGCTTGTCTGTTATACTTGGTACTGGTAAATGCTGTGGGATGGTTCTGTTGGTTCTGTCAAAGACCCCTAATGATGATTACAATAAATGGTCTTACGTTTCCCTTGCCTGGACACGGGTCACCGGGGCACCCCTCTGGAGCCAGGCCCGGAGGTGGGGACCGTTGGCGAGCGCCTGGTGGTCGGGCCTGCATCCATGGGCCGGGCACAGCCCGAAGAGGCAACGTGGGTCCCCCTTCCCATGGGCTCACGACCGGTGGGAGGGGCAAAAGGGGTTGTGTGCTTAGTGGGCTGGGCGGCAACCAAGGGCGGGGACCTTGGCGGTCTGATCCCCGGCTACAGAAGCTCTTGGGACATGGAATGTCACCTCTTTGGCGGGGAAGGAGCCTGAGCTGGTGTGTGAGAGAGAAATTATGACTAAATATATTTGGACTCTCCTCCACACACGGCTTAGAATCTGGTACCAATCCTCTCGAGAGGGGTTGGACTCTCTTCCACTCTGGAGTTACCGACGGTGAGAGGCGCAGGGCAGATGTGGACAGATTGATTGCCCCCCCGGCTTGGCGCCTGTACGTTTGGGTTCACCCTGGTAGTCGAGAGGGTAGCCTCCCTCCGCCTTTGGGTGGGGGGACGGGTCCTGACTGTTGTTTGTGCTTTTGCACCAAACAGCAGTTCAGAGTACCCACCCTTTTTGGAGTCCTTGGAAGGTGTGCTGGAGAGCGCTCCCTCTGGGGACTCCCTCGTTCTGCTGGGGGACTTCAACGCTCACGTGGGCAATGACAGTGAGACCTGGAGGGGTGTGATTGGGAGGAACAGCCTTCCCGATCAGAACCCGAGTGGTGTTCTGTTATTGGACTTTGTGCTCGCCATGGATTGTCCATAATTAACACCGTGTTCATAGGGGTGTCCATATGTGCACTTGGCACTAAGACACCCAAGGCCGCAGTTCGATGATCGACTTTGTAGTCGTGTCATCGGATTTGCGGCCACATGTTTTGGACACTCGGGTGAAGAGAGGGGCGGAGCTGTCAACTGATCACCACCTGGTGTTGTGTTGGCTCCGATGGTGGGGGAAGATGTCGGTCAGACCTGGCAGACCCAAACGTATTGTGAGGGTCTGCTGGGAACATCTTGGCGGAATCCCCTGTCAGAAGGAGTTTCAATGCCCACCTCTGGCAGAACTTCTCCCTTGTCCTGGGGGAGGCAGGGGACATTGAGTCAGAGTGGGCCATGTTCCGCGCCTCCATTGTTTAAGGCGCCTGATCAGAGCTGTGGCCGTAAGGTGGTCAGTGCCTGTCGTGGCGGCAATGCTCGAACCCGCTGGTGGACACCAGGGGTAAGGGATGCCGTCAAGCTGAAGAAGGAGTCTTATCGGGCCTTTTTGGCCTGTAGGACTCCGGAGGCAGCTGACAGGTAACGGGTGGCCAAGCGGAATGCGGATTCAACAACAAAAGTCACAAAAGGTTTGTTCAAAAGTTAATCAGAGAGTTAGGTTTATTGCAAGATGGTCTACTATTCTAAACAGAAGAGCCTTGGAGATGCTATCAGGAGCTCTGGTGCAGTCACACTAAAATTATGGCTGTTCCTCCTGGTACTCTGCTATCCCCAAAATACTTCAAACTGCTCAGAACAAACTGGTCAGAACCATACTTCAATTGCATCCACAAACCCATCCCCACCCATAAACATTTTGAAAGTCTCAAGTGGCTTAGAGTAGAGGAACAACTGACCCAAATTAAACTATGTATGGTCTATATAATTTTAAATAATGCGGTGCCAGTGTATGTGATGAATTATTTTTCTAAAATAAGGGATGTTCATGACCATGCCACCAGGGGGAGAGCCTCAAACCTTATCCCTGACAGATTAAAAATAAATATAGGCCAAAACACTTTCAGGTACACATCTTGTGTGGCTTGGAATGACTTGCCATCATCCGTGAAGAACAAGGGTTCCCTTCACTTTTAAAATTGCCCTAAAGGAATGTTTAAGGGGGAAAGGAAACAGAGAATGGTAGAGAGTTTATTTTGGGTTTGAATTTGATTATTTCTTTGGATAGTCTTTCAAAACTGCATATAACGATTTATGTTATTGTTACGTTTGCTATTATTGTATTTTTAATATGATCCCTTACACCCCCATTCTCTGTGTGGAGGCACACCCACACATTTCCCCTATGGACATTATGTACATACATTCATGGACATGCTGGCACATGGACACATACACATACGCACTCACACACTACAGGGACCACAATGGAAATAAGCCTATGGCTTTATTGTGTTTTTATCACTTGTTCAGTTGTGTCGTATGTTTGTAAACATGCTTTGTTTGTTGTCAATAAATATTCCAATCAATCAATAAAAAGCTTAAGAATAATAAAATGCGTCGTGAATGTTGGCTTCCATGAGTATGACTTGCAAGAAATAGTTTGGTTTATTACCTTTTTCTGTGTTTTAGACCACCTTGTGAAATGGTATACACCAGGCTTCCCCAAACCTGATCCTTGAGGGCTGTGGTCCATTTCACAAAGCATGTTCAACAAACACAAAGACTAAAACTGATCAGTGAATTGACATGCGATGAGATAAGAAACTCTGCATTTTCGGTTCCAGGACAGCTGATTTGAGGTAGTTATATCAACGCAGAGTAGTTTCATCTCTCTCTCTCTCTCTCTCTCTCTCTCTCTCTCTCTCTATATATATATATGTATATGTATATGTATATGTATATATATGTATATACGTATATGTATATGTATATATATATGTATATACGTATATATATATATGTATATGTATATATATATATGTATATACGTATATATATATATATATATATATATATATATATATATACATATATATATATATATACATATATATACATATACGTATATATGTATATATATATATATATATATATATATACGTATATATATATATATATATATATATATATATACATATATACGTATATATATATATATATATATATATACATATATACGTATATATGTATAAATATATGTGTATATATGTATATATATGTATATGTATATATATATATATATGTGTATATATGTATGTATATGTATATATATACATATATGTGTATATATGTATATATATGTATATGTATATATATATATATGTGTATATATGTATATATATATGTATATATATATGTGTATATATGTATATATATATGTATATATATATATGTATATATGTATATGTGTCACACCGCGGTGAGAGTGTCTTGTCATTTCCTGTTTTATTTTGAAAAGTCTGACTCCTCTTGTTTCAGGTCACTTGCCCTTCCTCGTGTGGTGTCTGTGTCAACCCTGATCCCTGATTGTGTCCACCTGTGCCCCATTACCCTCATGTGTTAAATAGTCTGCGTTCCCCCTAAGTGTTTTCGTTTGAGCCACTGAAGCCTGCCATAGACCACAGCCTTGTAACCTTTTTGCCTTGTTGCCTTTATTGCCTTGTCTCGTGAGAGAACATTTGTTTGTAATTTTTGTATAGCTTAGTTTTGTTTAGTCATAGAGTGATTTTTGTTTTTGAATGTAGTTTGAACTTCCTCCCTTTTGGAGCGCTTTCAGTTAATATTTGAATAGCCTTTATTTTCTCCCTTTCAACGAAGAGCTTTTGTTTTGTTAATTAAAAGCTGCTTAACCCTTCACCGCTTCCTCTGCGTCTGAGTTCAAAAACAGCCTCGTTGTGTCAGAACACTTCGGCCAGCATGGACCCAGCAGAGAGAGAGCAATTGATCGCAGCTTTGCGGGCTCAGGATGCCCGTCTACGCCGGCAAGAGGAGTTTCAGGCCGCCATGGCAACGCAAATGACCGAGCTTTCAGCTCAGATTCCGGGCTCTCGAAGTCGCACCCATAGCCCTCCGTCCGAGCCAGAGACTCAAGCTACTTTGCCGATCCCATCCGTGGCATATACCGGATCGGGGATCAAGCTAGCCTCTCCTGAGCGATTCTCTGGAGAGCCAGGACAATGCAAGGCCTTTTTAACAGACTGTGACATTCATTTTGAGTACTCCCCCCAGGCTTTTACCACAGATCGTTCACGGGTGGCTTTCATGATTTCTCACCTGACTGGGAGAGCCAGAGCCTGGGCCACGGCAGAGTGGGCCCGCAGTTCCCCACTCTGCAGCTCCGCCCCAAAATTCCGAGCCGCTCTTCAGGGAGTCTTTGACCCAGCCTGTTCTGACCGGGAAAAGGCCCGGCAGCTGAGCAGCCTGATCCAAGGGAGGGACTCAGTGAGTAACTATGCCATACGCTTCCGCACTCTTGCGGCAGAGAGTGGCTGGAACACCACGGCGCTCTACGACGTTTTCCTCAAGGGCCTGGCAACGTCCATCCAAGAGCTTCTCATCGCAGTCGATCTTCCACCGGATTTGGACTCCCTCATCGCCCTGGCCATACGGACGGATCATCGGCTGCAGGAGGTGACGCAGAGCCGCGATCGCCGGACCAGGACAATGGAGGCATCCCCGCGCTTCCCAACATCAGGTGTGTCAGCTCCTCTCGGATCCCTGTCAGTGCAGCTCCTGCGCAACCAGAGGAGGAGCCCATGCAACTGGGCAGAGCGCGGATCTCGCTGGAGGAGAGACGGCGTCGACAGCAGGAAGGGCTGTGTTTCTACTGCGGGAACCGAGATCACCTCGTGGTCGCCTGCCCAACCAAAAGGACCCAAATGGTGAGTCAAGTCACGACTCCAGCGGCGGTTCCACGAAAACTCACATCAGTGAGGATCAATCATCACACCACTCCAACAGACCTCTATGCCCTGATAGATTCTGGAGCTGACGAGAGCCTAATTGACTGGGGGCTGGTGAGACATTTAGGAGCCAAGACTGAGCCGCTAATCAAGCCCATTAAGGCTAGGGCACTAAATGGAAGTGAATTATTCATTATTACGCACATCACAGAACCCATCCAGCTCCAAGTCAGCAAACATAAGGAGCACCTAGTTTTTCACGTTTTTCAGTCTCCTTCATGGACCCTGGTCCTAGGGCACCCCTGGTTGTGTGAACACAATCCCCATGTACACTGGGTAACTGGCGAAGTTCTGGGATGGGGAAAGAATTGTGTGAGCCATGGGATTGGTTGACCAAATCGAGAAGTAGACATCACCACGGTTGATCACATTCCTGTCAAATCCTTCAGACGCAGAATACCCGAATTTGAGCATCGTTCCTCCATGCTACCATCACCTCCAGGAGATCTTCAGCAAGACCAAGGCCATGTCACTCCCACCCCATCGTGCCTATGACTGTGCCATAGAGCTGATTCCTGGTTCCACCATTCCCAAGGGACGCCTATATTCTGTGTCAGGACCAGAGAAGGCGGCCCTTAGGGATTACATCGAAACTTCCCTGAAGGTTGGGCTGATTCGTCCTTCCTTATCACCAGCGGGAGCAGGTTTCTTTTTTGTGGGGAAGAAGGATGGTTCTTTACGGCCATGTATAGACTATAGCCTCCTTAATGACATTACGATAAAGAACCGCTACCCTCTTCCTCTCATGTCCTCCGTCTTTGAAAATCTCCAACAAGCCACGATCTTTACTAAATTGGACTTGCGCAATGCCTACCACCTCATTAGGATCTGAGAGGGGGATGAGTGGAAGACAGGGTTCAATACACCTAGTGGCCATTATGAATACCTGGTCATGCCTTTCGGACTCACTAACGCTCCTGCGGTTTTCCAGGCCATGATCAATGACGTTTTGAGAGATTTTCTGGACCAGTTTGTGTATGTTTATTTAGACGACATACTGGTATACTCGTCAGATCTAGCCACTCATCAGATCCATGTTTCCAAGGTTCTTCAAAGACTACTGGAGCACAAACTGTATGTCAAGGCCGAGAAATGCGTCTTTCATGCTGAAACCGTCTCTTTTCTGGGTTTTGTCATAGCCCCGGGGAGTCTTCAGATGGACCCGGCTAAAACTAGGGCGGAGTGGCCCACTCCTGTTAGCCGCAAGAAGGTTCAGCAATTCCTCGGGTTCGCAAACTTCTACAGACGCTTCATCAGAGGGTTCAGCGCAATAGCTGCCCCTTTGCATGCCCTCACCTCCTCTCTGGTGAAGTTCAGTTGGCCACCGGCGGCTGAAGCCGCTTTTCAAGCACTCAAGAAACGATTTGTCACAGCTCCGATCCTCATAGTACCAGATCCACAGCGGCAATTCATGGTGGAAGTGGATGCGTCCAATGAGGGGATCGGAGCTGTCCTGTCTCAACGTGCAGAGAAGGATGGAAAGATGCACCCCTGCGCATTCTTGTCACGACGACTATCCAAGGCCGAGCGGAACTATGACGTTGGGGACAAAGAGCTTCTGGCTGTCAAGCTTGTTCTGGAAGAGTGGAGGCACTGGCTTGAGGGGGCAAAGCACCCATTTGTGGTCTGGACCGATCACAAGAACCTGGAATACATCCGCAAAGCCAAGAGACTCAACTCACGCCAGGCTAGATGGAGACTGTTCTTCAACCGTTTTTCCTTCTCTCTCACTTACAGGCCGAGGTCTCGAAATGTCAAACCCGACGCCCTGTCCCGTCTCTACAACCCCGAGCCTGTAACTAAGGAACCAGAGACCATCCTTTCGCCGGACTGTGTGATTGGAGCCGTGACATGGCAAATCGAGAGGGAAGTGAAACAAGCCAACGGTGAGGCAACCCCACCAAAAGGATGCCCGGCGAATAGACTATTTGTTCCAGAGCAGCTGCACCCACAGGTGATCCATTGGGGTCACACCTCGCTTCTATCCTGTCATCCGGGAGTCCGACGGACAATTTACGCCATCTCCCGGCGTTTCTGGTGGCCTTCCATGGAGCCGGAGGTCCGGGAGTACATCGAGGCCTGCTCTGTATGTGCTGGAAACAAGACATCCACCAGATCACGCATGGGTCTGCTACAGCCTCTTCCCATTCCTTCCAGACCATGGGCAGAAATTTCCCTGGATTTTGTCACGGGACTTCCTCTCTCCAAAGGAAAAAACAACGTTCTCACAGTAGTCGACCGATTTTCAAAGATGGTCCGATTCTTAGCCTTGTCAAAGCTTCCCTCAGCCAAGGAAACGGCTGAGGTCATGATTAAACACGATTTTCGAGTTTACGGGTTCCCTAGAGACATTGTGTCGGATCGGGGGCCCCAGTTTGTGTCACGCTTTTGTAAAGAGTTTTGCCGCCTAATCGGCGCCAAAGCCAGCCTAACCTCATGGTACCACCCTGAGGCTAACGGTCAGTCGGAACGTCTCAACCAGCAGCTGGAAACCGGTTTACGGTGCCTTGTCTCTCAGAACCCTGCATCATGGAGCAAACACCTGGTCTGGGTTGAGTTTGCCCATAACTCCCTGCCCACCTCTGCCACTGGACTCACCCCCTTCAAATGCGTTTTTGGATACGATCCTCCTTTTTTTGCTAACCTAGAGTCTGAGGCCTCGGTTCCTTCTGCCCATGCCTTGGTCCGTCGTTGCCATCGCGTCTGGGCAGCCGCTCGGCAGGTTCTGGAGCACCAGAGGGACAGAGGCAAGCGAGCAGCGGATCGGAAGAGGAGACCTGC